>NC_083627.1:4822989-4962971 GCF_963584025.1 Labrus mixtus | reverse complement strand
TCTGAGATACTTACTGATGCGCTATTTTATTAATTTACTCAAATGATTTTTATACCTCTGCCGCATACAGACCTAAACAAGTGGCTTGACTCCACCTGAGCCTCCCTGCAGTGCTTTTATTTTGAAAGGATGTGCTGAAAATGTGTGTCATGATTGCTGCATTTTTAGCTTCTGCCTGCAACAACTGCAGTTTCCCACCCTGGTAATCCACATAAAAGCATATATAGCCATCCTGTGTAGACTATCCATCTGTCCTCTCAACGAAATCCAATGCAATTTCCACAAATCTCCATAAGCTTTCCCTTTTTTAAATAATTAGTAGATCTGTGCAGCCGATGAGGTCAAGGTTACGGAGGTGACGCGGCACGACAAAATTATATAAATTCAGAGAAATATAACACATGACATAATGCTCTTCTAAGCTGACCATGAGTCCAGCAGCTGTCATATATGTGGTCCACTAACCCGGAAAGTTACATAACAGTGGCATAATGCAGATGGCTATACCGCCTGAGGAGGAGAGGGAGCCGCACTGCAAATGAAAGCAAGTGTTCCAGCCGGTGTTAATGTGTCGGCTGATTGAAAGTGATCACTAACAGAAAAGTCATTTGGGATGAGACCTGTCTGTGACTGATTGATTCCACAGGGAGCGTCATGACATAAACGTTTCTCTCTGTTGAAGTGTAATTTAATTATTATATATTTTCTTCTTTAAATACTTTATTATATCCTAGAGGACGTTCTGGTTTACGCTCTGTTATTGAGAGAAGTCCTACTCACACAAATAGACCAGATATACACCAGTTCAGGTACTTTGCTGTATTTCCGTTTTGTTCATCTGAACATTTACATTACATCAATATATATATATATATTTTTTTTTTTTTATCTCAAATCATGTTTGTGTAATGGGGTAACTTATGATTCATTACTGACAGATGAATATTTGCTTTTTTATTTTTTGTCTTTATTGGATATGAGAGTGGATAGAGTAGGAAACCAGGGAGAGAGAATGGGGACTGACATGCGGGACAGGATCCACAGCTCGGACTCGAAAACCCGGGGGCCGCCTGCTCAGAAGAATATAGCCTCTTTACATGGGGCGCAACCTAACCGCTAGGCACTCTACCCTAACCCCAGTTATTGCTTTTTAAAGACACATTTGCATCAAGCGGTAACCTCTGGTGTGGAAAAATGAAGAATGTGTGCCACTTGAGGCTGGCTAGAAGTCCCAAACCCACACATATTAAAAAGACCATTTTTCAGCAGATGTTACAGATGTTTACAGCCTTGACCAAATGATTTTGGTCTGAATATGTCCCTTAAAGGGGGAGGATTTTTTAAAAACCAATTTGTTCTGATTTTGTGAAGGATAATCATTCTTACTAAGTTAAATACTGTATGTCATATGCGGAGAAAAGGCCCTTGAAGTCTACGTTTGATGTCTTTAAATGTCATGTTGTCTCTGGCCAACAACACATGACAAAGAAGACCATCAAATCCTCACATGTGCTTTGCAGCTGTAATATTTTTACTCTAGAGAAGTATCTGAGTACTTGTTCCCACAGTGTTATTTAAAAACATCACCATGGTCCTCAGAGACTCATTCAGCTGAGCTCAGTCAGCGGGGAACTCCTGGCTTTTGTCCCAGGAGTTTGACATGTGACACTTGTGCATAATGTGACTGAAACGAGACATCACAGGACCGGTGGTTCCTGAGCGAGGGGGGCGGGGGGGGGGAAAGAGGAAGTAAAGTGGCATGAAGGCTCAAACAGAAAGCTGGAAGTCTCTGGACCGCTCAGCTTCAGCTCTGTTTACACTCAGAAACACACCAGGGGGGGTCGGGTTGCATTGACATGGACCCCTCCCTCCGGCTGTGCGTGAGGCTTGTCCCTCACCTCATGCAGTCTCTCTCTCTGAATATTTTAAGCATATCATGTTATCTCTGGTTACATGTAGGGTAAACATGACTCTGTGCAGTTCCCGCAAACAGCCCGACACTTCTGATTTGCATTGTTTCCACTGTGATGGAACAGAAAGTCAAGTGCTTTCTGGCACAGCTGAACTAAAATTGTATTTCCCCTTTATCTAAATGTATCTCTATGAAGTGTGGAAAAAGCCACATCCACGTCACCTCTCTGTTTCGATAAAGTTTATCTGTCCTGTAGAGCGCTCAGACTATTAGAACTCACAGATTCTATCGCTTTCAGTTTTTCTCTAGAATTTTCCTCCAGTGTCAGACTAATCCGGTTTTATTTAGAACCGCTTTCCGTCCCTCTCATTATTGATGCTGAGCAGACCGGCAGCACTTCCTCTTGTTATCACGTTGTCGAGCAGTCATGTGAGTCACCTGCCAGCAGATCTGGCAAAAAGCTTTCCCAAATCTCACCGGGTGCCATCGATCATAACGCCCCCGCACTCAGTGTGATACCACTCCTGGCACATGATGAAAGGCTCTGTCTGGAGCTGAAGGTTTGTCCGTGAGGGGCTCTGAAAATTAACCCAGTTTGTGATCCGCATCGTGTTACATTTTAAGACAAAGAGCTAAGCATCAGATTTACTCCAAAATGCAATCAGATGGTATTTGAAAAACGAAGGTCATTTCACATTGTTCATCCCGATCCAGAATCCTTAAAGTCCAGACAAAATGAAAATTGACCTTTTTATCCCTTTAAATTTATTCTCAGTCATACAGTTAATCTATTTAACAATATTTTTCTCCTCCAAAAATCCAGTTCTTGGTCACCTTAAATCGAGCTCTAATCATACTTCAAACCAAACGAGACGTGTGTATCCGCTACCTTTTTACCAACTGTTCATATCCGTTTCCCTGAAGTACAGCGGGTTCAAGCCCACTCACTAGAATTTATTCATGGCTTCTGTGACTGCCCCAGATTTTGTGCTGGGAATATTAAAGTTAACTGCTTCAGCAACTACGTTTAGTGTTTAGTGTACAACTGGGTTCTTCTCTCTCTCTCCAACAGGGAGACAAACTTTACTATTAGTTCCCGTTTTTATAACTTTCAAACTAAGTTTCTGTCAGAGTTTCTTTCCCCAGCTGCCCGTCATGTTTTACTCATAAACATGTCCCAGAAACTCCACAAATTCAGTTTCATATCGACTCTAAAATACCTTCTGTCATCACTCTCTTTTAGCTTTGTTTTTTTGCCTTTTTAGTTTCACACATCGTTCTTTAGCTGCTAAACGCTTGCACTATATTCACCAGCTAGCTGCTAACTGTGACTTCTGTTCAGTGTCATCTGGTCATGTAATGTTTGTTAGTAGGGATGCAGGCGACTAATTTCCTAGTTGGTTAAACTGAATATTAAATTCAGACTTATCAACTTGTGTAAAGGTAAGATAACACTCAGTAAACAGTCAAAATTAGGCACCATTTATATAAAATTGTCTGCAGGTAAACAAACTTGATTTTTAGAGTGTGGCTGACGTTAGCAGTGCTAGCACCGCCAGCTTTCTGCCCTCCCTGCAGGTTAACATCAAAATGCCTGTGCTGAATGTGGTTATGCATTGCTCGAGTTGATATGCAAGCCTACCTACTTCTTTATCTCCATTTTCTAGATAACCTGCCAAATGGCGCTGCCCCTACGAGACGCTATCCATTCACTGTGCTTGTTTACATCCGGGTAGTAGAGCAGTGAGAGCAGGCCCATTAACCGGAGCAACAGTCAGTCTCTGGCTAAAGAGGCGGCTGGCTGCATTGCAGTTTGAAAGTAACATTTGACCAGCATCGAGGACCAACAAATAAGAATATGAATAATTCATTAGGTTGACATTATTATTGGTGCAGATTAGCGAGGGTGATGACGTTCAATCGTTTAGTTTGCTAAATGTGCACATCTCTACTCAGAGTTTTTTACAGGCAAAATCTGCCTGAAGTGGCTGAAACAGTGCTATGTAACTGTTTAAGTTTTGTTCATGGAACTAGGTTTTTGTTAAAGATTAATAGGAATGTATTTTTCAGAAAATCATTTGATTTGCACTCAAGGCTAAACATGAGAATGTGGCCCTGTGCCTGCCCGGCTGTCTGCTTCTAGTGTAACGGGGTTGAGGCAGCAGAAGGTGGAGGAATAAGTCATACAGGCACACTAGCCCTCAGTGACCGACTGTGAGGCTGGCAGGAAGCCTGTTTGCTAATCAGGATGGAGGATCTCTAATTACCATGTGGGTCTTGTTATCCGGCTCTGAGTAGCAATAGCACACCTACTGAGTCATCCCAACTCCTGCAGCCTCTGATCTCACTTAAGAACAGATCATGCCCCGTCTTTAGAAAGTCTTTTTTTTTCTGTTTGTGCTTGCAGTGTTCAACACTCTCTCTCACAGTGTCTTTGCACTTATTGTTATTACTCATACAGAGAACCGCAGAGATGCAGACCGGAGGTGGCGGTCCTGACGGGCGGCATCGCAGTGCAGCCTCGGGGCCCTAACGCGTGGGAACAGACTTTGACTCGTGAAAGCTCAGTTAGATTTTCCATATTTCCCTGCTGAATTCCCAGGCGTGATATGAGATGTGTTTTTCAATATTTCCAATTCTCCACGGGGGGGGGGGGGGGGTTAGATGGCTGCTCATTCGCTCGCTTCAACAGATAAAACAGAAAGAGTGTTTTGCTCTCTTATGTGATGACTCACACTAATTTACTGCCAAATATTTCACAAATGATGCATTACTTTAATTTGCTGCCAAGTGTTGGATCCTGCCTATTTAAAAAACCCCAAAGCCTCTATTAAATATATTAATGTGACTGCTATTACTGCTTTAATGACTATCATTATGGTTAGATTGGTTTTGTCTCGATGGTCTCTGAAATGACTGCCGGTCTAACATCATATCTCTTGCTCTGTAACTATGGTGCTGTTTGTGTTTCCTGAGAATTGCTGAAACTATAACAGTCCAAAGAGAGGAAGTAGGCCGAGGATATTTTCATTCAGAGGTCCAGCATCTCATTCACTAACTGAATCTGTTTCCAGTGTAGGACAAACATCATGAATCAGTGCTAGGAGGGGACTTCTGCTTTTCAGTGCGGTTCCTGTTTCTGTTTTTATAGACTCAACTGTGAAATCATGAAACAGAAGAGGACAAATACTCATCTAACAACCATAAACAAACCGACTAACATAAATACAGTGAGCTCCCCTGCACACAGCCACGCCATAGTTACAAATGTCATCCAGTTTGCGGTCTGATCGGTGGTAAAATGATGAGGGATTTTTTTATTAAGGAACTGATTTCCCCGTGGAAATTGTCAGAGGAACTTATCCAGCTTTATGTTTTTTCGAGTTAAATGCAAAGGAGGGTAAATGACATGTAAAGTACTTTTGGTCTACAATCAATACTAGTCTTGCTCATTACTTTTTAAAAACTCCTGCTGGACATTAAAATGTTTTGTAACAGTGATAAGTGACATTTTGGAAGAGTTGATGCAAAGACAGCTAACACCTTAGCCTCCCTTAGCATACGAACTAACATGGGAACAGCTAGAGATGCTCATTCTTAGTCCTGATTTATACTTCTGGGTCGAATCTACTGCTGTAGCACAAGCCTGTTTGGATAGTCTTGTGCCTATGCAGAAGCCGGACGTGCATTTTCCCAAAAATGCAATTCAAAACAACGACTACTGGATACTATATTATGTACTGCATTTACACCACTGTGTAATTCTGCAGAAGGAAGAAGGACGCTTTTCATCAGCTCCAACCCACGACATGATACGCTTGGTTTCGGTCGCCATGGTTTCCTGAACGAAAAGCGAGCAGAGGATGTGGCCCGAACCGGACACTGGCAGCACAACGAACATGGTGACAGCACCGCCGGCTGGCAATTGTCAGGCGGAGTATTGCAGAGCTAAGTATGTAGCGATGACAACGGCATAGGACACGACGCAGAATAAATTCCGATTTTTGTGACGTGTGCAAAATGGATGAGATTTGGATGAACTCTGCAGCTCTGCCAAAAACACAGACTTATTCTTACACCTGGGTTTTGAGTAAATAGACGATGTATAAACTAATAACAAGTGGGATTTAGATGTGCTGGTGGTTGGATGCAGTTTCTACCTTTTCACAGTGCTTGTGCTAAACTAAGCTGACTGTTTGTAGCTTCATATTCACCCTATGCAAGACTGATATAACTCTATATACGTATATTTTTTAATGTGTCAGACTTTTTCTCTGAGGCTCTAAAGTAATTTTAAAACAGTGAAGGAGCCTTTTAAAAAAAATAGTCACTCTAAGCCTCGTCTTTTCATCCATATCTGTGGGAACAGAAGAGTTTTCATGCTTATCACTGAACGCCAAAATCATCTGACCCTCCCAGTCCTGGTTACAATGTGGAGGCCTGTCGGTAACTATTGCGCTCTCAGATGACAGATGTATGAGATGAAGAGCAGGGAGAGAGAGAGACAGAGAGAGAGAGAGAGAGAGCGAGCTCTGCATTTGGACATTACATAATTATCCAAAACAACAATTCGATAACAGACGGAGGAGTCCTCGATGATGCTTCTCGTAATGGGCATCTGGTGTTTTGTGCTGCCAAGAAGCAATCTAAGTAGTGGCAGTGACGTCAAAGAAAACAGAGGGGATTCAAGAAGCAGCTTGGGGGGGGTGTTTATTGAATAAACATATAACAGTGACATGATTGAATAGGGACATAAAAGGGAGAGGATTGAGCTGTGTCAAGAGGAAAAGGTGCGTCCTCCTCTCCAGACAATCTTATAACACAGACAGTGAATTAAAGGAGCCCTTACCTATGAAGGATTTCTTTCCAGTCTTCATGTCCTCTGAAGTGTTTGATTGTATTTTGCTGTCACGCTCTGGGTCTCTCTGATGAATCAACGTCTGTCTGTCTGCTGCTCAGCGTCCAGGTGCCCAGGAGTGCATATAAAAAGATGTAGTCCCTCTAAAATATGCCTCCCTCTCCTTCTCCGTCTTCGTCTCTCTGCGGCTCTGGTCAGAAAAAAAGAAGTGTTCGATTTAAAGGCAAATAACTTTCCCCTGCTGCACTTCCCTCTTCCCTCCGCTGTGTCTTCCTCTTATCGCCCTGCCTGCGACACCAAATAAAGCTGAAACCAAAGATCTGTGACGCACCTGCTTCTGTACACCACCGACCCCCTCCTCCTCCTCCTCCTCCTCCTCCTCCTCCTCCAAAACCACACCACCTCCACCCTCATCTGTTCTTTTATTTACTTGGAGAGCGTCGAACAAAACAAAAAGCAGGTGTTTGGTTACGGCTCCCGTGAGTGTGGGAGTCCCCCAGGAGAGAGGGGGTGGGGGTGGGGGTGGGGGGGACCGGTCTCCATGACTCGGGAACCACCTGAGGAATACAAAGAACAGACAGAGAGGCTTTAACATCTGATTTTAATTGGCCACCGCTGCACAGGTGATGCATTCAGTGCCCATCAGCTTCCTGTGCCTCTGTCATTTACTCTCTCTGAGGAGTTCAGGAGGGTAAAATTATCCGCTTAGTCACACTGACAGCCCTGATTAGCTTTGTTAGCGGTCTGCCTCGGGGCTGTAGGCCATCAGGTACAATGAGAGGAGGTCTGTGGGGGCTGACGTACAGGAGCGACGGCAGCATCACTGATGAGTTCGGTCGTTTTGTCAGACAGCGAGGCGGTGCTTTGAATTATGATCAAGCTTCTGGACGAGTGAACGCACGGCGATTATTGAACCCGGATATTACTTTTATAATGTGATTTTTTTTACATTTGCTGGAATTTGCTTTTTTGCTGTGATCAGAAGAGAAGATCAATACCACTCTTACAAAAAGTATAGTGAATTTTAAGCAGCAGCAGGTTAGCGTAGCTTAGCATACAAACAGGAAACAGGAGGTTAACGAGTAAGCCGCCTAGCGCTTTCTGAAAGTTACAAAATATGCCCCCTTGAAACTTTAAGCAAACTTTTTCAAATCAATTAGTTTTTTTTTTTTTTTACAAATGTATTCACACTATCTATCAAATTTTAAAGCTTTTCATTGTTGGTTTTCAATTTCACCGCTGGTGCAGCAGCAGGAGCCTTTCGGGGGTTCAGGGTCTTGACCAAGGACGCTTCGACATGTGGCTGCAGGAGCTGGGGATCGAACCCCCATCCCTGTTGATTAAGAGACGTCTGACTTGAGCCACGGCCGTTCCAACGGTATCGTTAAGTTGCTTTTGGTGGATTCATGTTGGGTCTCTCTAAATAATTCAACGGTCTGGTTACAGTTTGTTATAATCCTGAGCTACATCAATAAACTGATTGATTTAATGGTTGAGACACTGAAATTACTTTCAAGTGATTTTTTTTTTTTGCTGCGTTCATTCAGCCTCATTTGCAAAGCAAAGATCTATTTGAATCCTTCCCCTACATGTTCAATCCTTCAACACCTGCTTTTTGACATCATCACAAACACGTTTCTCTACATGAACTACAAATGAAATAACACGCAGTGATAAGCGCCACAGGTAACCTTTACCGTTCTTCCCTTATTCTCATGGATAACGATGATAGATTGTGTGAAAATCCCTGATAAAAGATCTGCGCAAACACCGAAGAAACAAACGTGGACATTTATGATGTGAAACGTTTTACAGCCCGTTTATTCCACCTTTTATTGATCCTGAAATCAAAAACTCAAACTTCACAGCAAACACCTCCCACCGCAGAGGAACAGGCGTTATTAAAATTTTCAAAAACCTCCAAGGGGTCAGGGAGAGTTTAAAGATGAACTCATTAAAACTGTAAGAGGGAAGAACTGGGCTTCCTCTTTAAATCTTCCACTGAGTCATTTTATATCTGCAGCCCCGCGTTGAAAGGCAGCAGCGTGGCCAACAAACATATTTTTTCAGCCTGTTAATCATCTTGTGGAAACACCGCACGACATAGTTCACGGGAAAGGGAAAATAAATACACATTGATATCCTGTAAAGACGGCAGGGATGTTTTTTTTTTTTTTGTTGTTGTTTTTTAAAAAAAAATGAAAATGCAGCCTGAGGGTTTCGAGGGGGCTGAGAGCACTTTGACTGGACAGATTTGCATGTCATTTAAATCAGGGCTGAGTGTGAGCAGAGGAGTGTAAGGCGGCTGTGAGTAAAAGGGTGATAAACGGGTGATATGTTGACGCAGAGGAGCGATTGTTTGTCACTGAAAGACCTTTAGCTTCTCTGACACAGAGTCCAGGGAAACAATCGTTTACTGTCCTGCTTGTTTAGTGGAGTTTTCCTGCAGGACACACACACTTAAATCTAATTCTGCTTGTTGTTTGACTCACCTTAAACAGTGAAGAGCTATCTATCTAATATAGGTCACACTGAAGCAAAATACAGGAGAAGAAGATACAGGTACAAGATGAATGAAACATGTAACATTTGGAGATGATGCTTCTTCGTCTCCTTGCTGAGAGATGGATGTATAGATTGATACCACTCTCATATCTATCTGTAAAATATGACGCATTTAGGAGTCATTTAGCCTAGCTTAGCATAAACACTGAAAGCAGCTGGGATGGTTCTCTCCTCATGTAAGACAATATCTATCCACAAAATTCTAACGCTCACAAATCAACAAAAAGATATATTGACTTAAACATCGCACAAAAACTAAGGACATTTGTGTTTGGTGGATTATTTCTTTGTCGTAACAATGCTTCTTGGCAAAACATTTGATACCGTTGGAAAGTTTATTTCCCTTTTTAAATGGTGCCACGTTTGTAAGGAACATGCATTTGTGGGACGAGCAGCAGAGCTGAGTATGTGGGTTGCACCCATGAAAAACTTGCCAAATCTTCTCTGCCAATGCCGAACAGCTTATTGGCTCTTGTTTGGTGTCGTTTAGTTGATTGTTTGATTGAAGTCTGAAGAAACAAGACATATTGGCAATTTAACAATTTATTCATTTAACAAACATGAGACTCAGTAGTGTAACATTTTGGAAAATATATAATATTTCCTTTATTGTTGAGAGTATCATGAGCAGAATGATGGCTCTCTCTTGTGTTTATAATAGCTGCTAGCCTAGCTTAGCATATAAAGCGGGAACAGGGGATAACAGCGAGCCCCGCTCTGAATACAGTCACTCAAATTTGTCCACAAGGCGCAATTAAGACCCTGACATGCAGGAATAAATTGAAGTATTTACTATTGTACTGCTCAAGTGCTGAATCCATCCTGCTCTCTCTGACAGATGTGTGCTCCTGTGTTTGCCCACCGCTCTCCTTCTTCAGCATTAATCAGCTGATTCAGGAGCGCTAAGTCGACCCGGTGGGCGGGAAGGACGAATAACCTGAGAGCAGGAGCGAGGAGGCGAGGGATTGAGATCACTCCGTCTGTACAGTAGGTCAGTCTGAGAAGAGGGCCGGCTCACCTGCTGCTATCTTTAACCTGATTAGCAGCAGGCCTGATCTGCTGCAGGTCTGTGTGTGTGTGTGGGTGTGTGTGGGTGTGTGTGTGTGTGTGTGTGTGTGTGTTGTCTGTGGTCTCTTACTGTAAAAATTGAATTTGGTTCCCATGAAAGTCTTATCTCACCTGAGAATGATGTTTCTGTTGAGCTGCATGATAGCCGTGGAGATCTGAATTCGTACCAGTTCAGTAGAGAGATAAATCTCTATATGAGGGTCACCCAGTGGGTGAGGTTGGATTTAAAGGGATGCACTCCTAACATAGAAGGGCTTATCACCTGCTGCCACATAAATAGAAACAAGCCACGCTACTTTGATCGTCTTAAGAACCGTGTGATTTTATATGTGAAAAGTTGAGTCACACTTTGCATCGATTGTCATGAAGATGTAACGATCAGTCTCTACATGTTGGGTTTTTTAACGTCTCTAAATGTTCAAAGAGTTCTTTTTAATTTCACACATTAGAGTAAGCATAGCACAGATGTAAATCAACTTCATATGTTTACAGTGATGATGGTAGAAATCTTTTTCCCTTGTCACACTGTCATGTCTTAGTGCGACACATTCATAGAAAAGAGTCCCTGTTGATGTGATTAGTTACCCGTGTGCTGCTCCTGCTGTGACAAATCAAACATCTGCTGTAAAAATACAAATAAGCAAAGGCATGCAACTTATTCCAGCCAATCATCGAGTTTAAACTAAACCAGCAGAGTGACTTAAGACATGTTGATGTGTTCATTTGAAACAGTAAAAATGTTTCAGAGCGAGAGTAAAAGCGGCTTTGTTTACGCTTCAAGACGTTTTATGTTTTTCTGATTCTACGTCAAGTTAGCAACATGACTCCAAGGATTCAGTTTAATTCAGTTTTATAGATGTCATATAAAACACTTAATGTGGAGACACTCGGCAGTGAATTCTGTTTAGGGCGCCATGTGTGAAAAATAAAGAATACATTAGAGATATTTGGAGATTTGGCACAATGTATTTCTTTAAATATGAAACAGGAGTATTCAGTTCCTCTTTTTAATGTCTTTTGCCTTCAGTATATTTCTGTCCTTTAAATGTCTTGCTTCCAAACCGATCGCAAATAAAGTTGAGGTTATATTTTCTCCCCCCTCTAATGAACATAACAGGGTTGGAAATTAGCACCCATCATCTGTTGTTTTTTTTGCAGTGACGGGTGAATTTGCTCGATTTACCCGTCCCAGTGGCTGGAAAATAAAAGTAACGACAGAGTGATTTTAAAAACAACAAAATTGATTTTCCTGCCTCTCAGTCGAGGTCGAGTTAGCTAATTGAGTTAGCCTTTGAGGACATGGCTGTGATGGAAACTCTAGCCTCAAAATAATGAACTAAATTAAACTTTTATTCTGTTTTTGAGCGAGACAAAGAGCATGTCAGTATTTTCCTTAATAGTTGAAACACCTCCCTTCATAAAAAGCCTGTTACATAATACTGTAAGCCTTGATTTGATAATATACATGTACATCATTACATTGGTATGGTCAGAAAAAGGAGTGGCTGGTATATTTTTGAATCCACCTGTCACAGTGGCAGGTATGTGAACAAGTTATCTTCCAGGGAACATAACCTTTATACCTGCATAGACTCAGCACTTAAGAATTCATGTTTGCATAATCTGCATAGCCGTTCAATCAAAGATATTCCTACAAAAGTCTTACACTCATGTTTTCTACAAGCAAACAGAAAGAAATCATAATTAATACAAAAGTAAAGGAAGAATTTAGCGACTGTTTGCACACCAACGACCCTCACAGTTAGGTAAAGAAACCCGACACAGGTCAAGTCATCCAAAGCAAACAGAACGCTCTTTATTAAAAACCTCAACATTAAGATCAGCAGTTAGTCAGACGGTATGTTCTGGCGCTCGGCCATCTATACTTTGTGCGTTTGGTATTTCATGTGACGTACGCGTGCCGGTGATGTCACAGGGTGGAATGAGACGCTTTACGTTTTCTCCTCTCGCCGACACTGCTTCGCACTAACGCAGACACTCCCAGGCACTTCAGAGATGCACTCTCAGATGAGGTTAGTGCTTTTGTGACACCGAACAGCGTGTTTCCGTTTTTATCATTCGAGAGTAATGAGCTAAGTGTGCAAAATATCACGTGTATGAAGCTCTGATTTAATGAATCAACTGGTTGAAAAACAAAGGTACAACTAAAGGCTTAGTCTAAAGAAGTAAGTTTGTACTGAAGAGAAGAAACTGACCCACTTTGGACTCAACAGAAAGTGAAACTAAATATACCGTGGGACCAGAGAGGAAGGAAAGTTTGGCCTGTTTGTCCCACTGCACTATTAAAACTGTGACAGATTCCTTTCCGTCAGTAATGAGGACAGAGCACTTTTTTTGCTTGGAGGGCATCTGGCCATTCTACCCCCCCCCCCCCCCCCCCCAAGGACAGAGCAGGAGGGAAAATATAACATGTAAGAATAGCCCCGCTCACTTTGTAATTATCAGACGTCCTCTGCAACAAAAAAAAAAGGGTGATGAGACACATTACATCACATTTAAAGGTCAGATCGTTAATGTCAGCGGCGCTTCCTGTTACCCTGACTTATAATCTTTCCACTAAAAATGTCATTATCTGCCAATTCCGCGGCGTCAGCTTATTGTGTAAGTAGCCTGAGAGCGGCTGTGCGTGTGTGCATGTGTGTGTGTGTGTGTGTGTGTGTGTGTGTGTGTGTGTGCAGTCATGCATGTAAAACGCATAAACGTGTGCAGACCAGTGAGCAGAATGAGTTATAACAAACACTTTGTGCCGAGTTACACAACCCCTCTCGTATACTTACCTAACTGCTGAGCTGAACTTGGGAGGATTACATGGATGTGGTCCCATACTGGGAATGATGTGAATGGGGAGTGAGAGCGTAGGGAGGAGCTTAGGGGCGCATATATATGTCTGCGGTATACTTAACCTTAGTAATCAGTGAATGAAGGCTTTTTCCCGAAAGCGCAGCATTACTTAACTCCCTCTACTTATACGCGCAGCTTAAGCTAAGTGCAATCAAAGGTTGCTACAGTTTATGTTCATATGAATTATGAATACCACTTTTTAGAGTCTGCAGCCATGCTAAGAGCGCTCAGAGGCTAAGCACGGTGGAGCTCATATCGGTGAATAATCAAGAGTTCAAAGAATACCGATCGTATGAAATCATTGCCAACCTCGTCATTGTTTAGTTTGTGTGTGCGTGTCGAGGTGTGAATGTCTGGTATGCAGCAGGAATGTAACAGAGAGTTTTGAGTGTTTGGATTTACGTAAATGGGTGTGTCGTGTTCCCCGTGTTATACAGATGAATCACACCTCCTCCTGTTTGCCTGTAGCTGTACAGCCTCTTCCTGTGGTGTGCGACTCCTCAGTGTGTAGTTTAGATTTTGTATCTCTATCATCAGTAACTCTCTGGTCTGCCATCTTCTTTGGAGGCGGGTCTGCTTTGTATAAACTGCAGCCTTGAGCTCTGAAAGTTAAGCAGAGAGAGAGAGAGAGAGACTGTAAATGTTTTAAAAGGCTTGAGTCTCACATCGACCAGAGCTCCTCTGTGTGTGTTGATTCAGCAGCCTGTCTTGGTTTTAGAACATTTAGAAGCAGGTTTGATTTTCCTCTTCAAACACCTTAGGCCTGGTTATCTTTTGGTTAACAAAGGAGATCATAATTACCGGTTATAAGAAATAGGTTAACAACTTGATGCATTGTCTTAATGCAGGAAGTTCAACTGGCCCACAAAAAAAAAGTTGTTATATCACATTCCCATCATAAGTGGAACAAAGATCTGTTATAAAAGAGTCACCTCTGCGACATTCAGGTTGAAGGGGCGTAAATATTGCGGTTTGAAACGACAGTCTGAATTGGGCTTTTTACTTTTTGCAGCTCGAAATGATGAAAAAACTCCAAAAAAAAACAAACGTGAATACTAAAGAAAGGAGTGATTATATTTGACAGACCTTTTTTCAGTATTTCTCGTTTTCCCAGTAAAAGCTGGGGGCTGCAGGCTTTCATATCTGTTACAGAACAATCCCGAATGATCGCACCACTTCTTCAGACTTTAGTTTCGGGGGATTCGTCTCACATCCCCGACCGACAGGAAGTAGAAATGATTGGGCGACTTTGCTCTCAGGTTGTTTGTTTCATCGCTTCACATCAAACGCATGAAGCGCTGCGTCACCATACGAAGCGTTTTGTTTTTTTTATCCAAATGTGCAGTTTCATGTCCGCTGGGCGTTTGGATGACATCACTGCGGCTGGACTTGAGGGAGTTTATCAGAGGACGATTACGTCATCCTGGAGCTGTGTGATTAACATCAATGAGCTTCTCTGCCATGACTGAGTTTGTAGGAAAAGCTGGGGGGGGGGAGGGGGGGGATGAGGAACAGGGAGCAGGTGCAGGCCTGGAGTAAAGATGAATCACTGAGCATATCTGAAAGAACATGACTCGAACATTTATATAATATCTGAGCGCATGTGTGTGTGTGTGTGAGTACAAGGCCACTTATTATACATACATGTCCCATTACAGGAAGTGAAGAAGGGACACATTTCCTTCGGTTTGCTCCTCTGATTTTAAACTGGCTTTACTTTCACTATTCAGCGGGTATGTTTCGGGAAAGTCCTGTGAGTTCTTATTAGTCTTGGTGTGGTTTTCGTTTGGTGTCATGATCACGGGAATACAGAAGTAAAAGCAAAACCTCCTCAGAGGAATATTAATAAATCACCTTTCTTTTCTTTGAAATCTTTAATTTCTTGTGATTTTGAGAAAAATAAATCAAGGACGAGTGATTGGTTAAGTATACATTGTAAATACCCCCCCCCCCCCCTTCCACCCACTGCCCACCCCCTACATGTCATCATGAAAGAAAAAGAGGAGTAAGAGCTGTATACTGTACAATTTTAAAATGTACAAAGTGAAGCAAGTTTGGAAAAAAATAGAGCAGTTTGAGTCAAATGAGCCGTTCATTTATGGAGCATGGATGTAACAGCTGACATTTTATGTGAGTTTTTAGGTGAGTTTATCTAATAGAGAGCGATCAGACGTTTTGTATAACTGAAGCAGAGGCCAACCATTATAGATTCTTGTCTTCCTAAACATAAATAGCCAGGGTAAAAGTCCAAGATGCAAAGTGTTGGACTAAGAAGACTGAGTTTGCACAAGGACTCTTTTACTAAGGCCATGCTGTTTTTACACATGAAGAATATGGTTTGGCATTGTTTAGTGTAAATATCGACGCCTTACCTGGAAAATAAGCTGCATACATCATGAATCATTAATGAAGCCTTCACTAACACCCATGCCGTGTGCATTAATTCGCCCCTATGACCATCACAGATGCTTTTGAACTGAGCGCTGACAAACGGTCTAAAGCCAAACAACAAAAAGTAAATATTGATGTTTGCGAGGCTGGTACCAGTGAATTTTTTGCTAAAAAAAACTGCTTCAGATTCACTTTAATTCACTCACTTTGGACTAACTTTGTTGGCTCATTTGAGCAGAAAAGACTGAGAGTTGGTTTAAGTTGAAGTTACATAACATTTAGAATTTAAACTGTGTTCAGTTTCACAGTGAATGTTGTCTCTTTGGCAATAAAAAAGGAATTTGTTCTTCAGTTTTCCACTTGATTCAAAATTGAGAACAGCTCTTCATTTCTTCTTAGGCCTGTGAGAGGATGTGGTGTATGTTTAATGTCTTTTTTATTAGTTTATTTGCCCCTGGGAAATGACTTGAGTCTCATGTATTTGGACTGCGCTGCTCTCTGTGGTCCAGTGGAGGAGTTGGTTATGTAACGCTCCGAGAGGAGAGGCTGCAGTGAAAGGAGCCGGGCGGGGGGAGACGGGCTCTGACCTGCAGGTGCAGCCGCAGTGGGAGGAACGCCTGTTTTTGACTGCCGGACGGCGAATACAAGTTTAGAAACGTAACCCAAACAAACATTAAATAAGCCATACATCACATGCAGAGAAGAGTGGAGAAAACAAGGATTAGTGACAATAACACGGCCCGTTGCTCAGAGAGATTTTGGGTCGGTTTGAGGAGATTTTAGCTAAACCCAGGAGGGTGGAGCAACTATTTTTGGATATGAAGTGTTGTGAAGACTGATTAGTTGAACAGAAATAACCTTTTAGGCCGTGTGTGGATTAATTAAGAAGTGAACCATTTTACCTTCTTGTAAAGTAAATAAATAATATAAATCCTTAGCTCGTACTTGTGTCTTGTGACCCCTCGAAAATAAATAATGCTGTGACGCCTCGTCAAAGGTCTTATTGTGGACTGAGCTGTGAGCACTTTAACTGAAGAGGGATTATTTCTTCCTCTGTTGTTTCATTTGATGGACATTTGGTGACCTGAAAAGGCAAAAGCAGCCAGGATTTATTAAACAAATGTAGGAATGAGAGAAAGGCAAGACAAAAACCATGTTGTGCAGTAAGAGTGAATTTACTCTCCCAGATTGATCTTTTTAAAGTCTTTAATCATCAATGAATCCTTCAGATTAATTTTAGGACGAACTCCCAGGTTATGACTCTTCGCTTTGAGGCTCATTGGTACCAAAATAAACATCTCAGTTGTTTCGGTTTCCAACTATAAAGTCATAATTTGATAAATATTGATATTTGTAAGGTTACGTAATGAGAGTACTGAGTGTTCGTTGTGGCTACAGCGGTTTGAGATCATCGTTTGGATATGATCCAATCACAGTGAGGTCAACGAAAAATTTAGACACAAAGAAAACACAGTTCAAGCCAGAACACTGGGCGGATTGACGATCTGTCATTTGTTCACTTTGGTGTAATGTTGACCGCACGTAATGGTTAAATCCGTGGTTAGTCTGTGAATCACTCCGTAACTGAAGTCAGACTTACATCATTTGATTTTTTTAAACTAATGGACCAAAACGCCTGTACTCCATTCAAGACAAAATCAACATTCTGGTTTTGGCATGTAACCTTCTTTAAAAAAAAAAACCTGCAGTTCCTCCAGTGTCCACTTGAGGCTGGCTGCAAAACCAATGAATCCCCATTAGAGTCCATGATAAAATGCTCATTTTTAAAGCAGAAATAAACATGTTTACAGCCTGCTTCAAAATCGGGTTTGGTCTTATTAGCTCATTTCTTTATTGGTAAACTGTTCATAGGGTTGGATTTTTCTATAGTGTATCCACTCTGATTCTATAAATGCTAAGAGTTATGCATAATTAGGGGCGTGGCTGAGTTGACTGACAGTTAGGTGTATCGTAGCTGTTTGTTTAAGCCTCCCTTAGCGCCACATCTTTGACTGTTTCTAGATTGACAGAAAGTTAGATCCAATATGGTGAACGCCATCTTTGGGCTTCAAAGTGCAGAAACCAATGATTGATGCCGATTTATCCATCCATCCATTTTCTTCAGCTTATCCGAGGTCGGGTCACGGTGGCAGCAGGCACAGTAAGTCAACCCAGACTTCCCTCTCTCCCCCAGCAACGTTTTCCAGCTCCTCCTGGAGGACTCCATGGCGTTCCCAGTCTAGACGGGATATATAATCCCTCAAGCGAACGCTGTGTCTACCCCGGGGTCTCCTCCCAATCCTTACATTCTGGTAAAAACACCAGTTATTACAAGGCTTTAAATGTGTCTGTTAACTTTTGATAGAGGAAGGCAACTTTCTGAGTGTTTGTAAAAAGATTTGTGTTATGCTAAGCTAACATGTATTGGCAATCCTCTCATCTCACTTTAAGCAAGAAAGCTAATTAGGAATTTCCAAAGAGGAGAACATTTTCTTACATTGGACTCAACCAATAAATAATGTCTAAAATCTGGACGCCTTAAAAACACGATGTACTTTATCTGTGCTCTGATGAGAGCAGTGGAGCCGGCATGAAACTGATCAAAGATTTGAGAGCACACTTGACATTTAGAAAAGCTTACATAAACAAGCCCTCAGCTTTGATGTTCCAGAGGAGGACCGATGAAAAGATCCAGGCTTATAAATTAGTCACCTCTATCATCGTTCTTTTAAAGTGAGCGCTGGAGAAATAGAGCTTTTGTGTTTTGAATCAAAGTCGGTTATATAACACCCTGAGGGATGGATTTATTTCACAGTGACAAAAGTATTTGTCTTCCACCACCAAAATGTGGGTTTGTTGCCTTGAATATCAGCGAGTATGGAGGTAAGAGAACACAAAGGTTTTCGATCCTGCATATGATGAACCAAAGCATTTGCTTCACAAAGTCTACAAACTGATCCCAACCAGAGGCTTAAAAGTCAAAACATCAACACAATAACTCCCCCCTCACTGTCCTAAACATCTTCAGACTCTTTTCTAAATCTTGTTCCTTCTGCACGTACAACTTTCCTGTATGTCACGGATCGAGAAAACTAAGAGGAGGACCCAAATGCAGAATTAACAAAAATATTTAATTCAACAAAAACTTACTTCCAAAAATCCAAAGAGGAGAAAACAAGGAGCCACGGGTAAACTGACACACGACAACCGCCACCGACAAACACATACAGTGAACTGACACAGGAGGGAAGAAACACAGAGACTAAATGGACATGGGGTAATCAAACACAGGTGAAGACAATGAGGGCAATCACACTGGAGGGAAACACACAGAGGAAGGAATGAACACAAGAAACACTGAGGACAACTACAAAATAAAATACATGAAACACTGAGGACAACTACAAAATAAAATACATGAAACACTGAGGACAACTACAAAATAAAATACATGAAACACTGAAGACAACTACAAAATAAAATACATGAAACACTGAAGACAACTACAAAATAAAATACATGAAACACTGAAGACAACTACAAAATAAAATACATGAAACACTGAAGACAACTACAAAATAAAATACATGAAACACTGAGGACAACTACAAAATAAAATACATGAAACACTGAAGACAACTACAAAATAAAATACATGAAACACTGAAGACAACTACAAAATAAAATACATGAAACACTGAAGACAACTACAAAATAAAATACATGAAACACTGAGGACAACTACAAAATAAAATACATGAAACACTGAAGACACACAGAACTCAAGAATGAAACAAAACCCACTAGAACATAGAGAAACACTGAAAATACAAAACTAAATAATACCAAATCATGACACTGTATCCATTTCCTGCAACAATCAGTCGATGGTAAACTTAAAACTTGTGTTGCACTTGAAATCGGTCTTGGTCTCGAGACAAATTTTTGAAGGTCTTGGTCCCATCTTGGAGTCAAAAACATTTTTGATTTGATTTAGATTTAATCAAGACCAGTCAAGGCCACCACTGAAAGGCTGTTTTTCCACGTCATCACTCTGATCAGAAGGATAACGGCCCTTTCTGAAAGAAGGAATAACTTGTATTCATTTATATTATCCTCCTGTTATGGCTGCAGCCTTCCTGGTGTCAAAGTCTAACACGCCTGCTGCACATAAGATGAATTCAGTGATATTTATGGTCTTGGTCTTTTCCGGGTCTCGGCGCACTCTGGTTTCGAGTATGTCGTCTTGACTACAACACTACTCAAAACATTGACTGATGTCATTAATATGTATTAGAGAACAAATCCTTCCTTCAGCCGGATATTAAACTAACGGTCTGAGAGCACATCTTCACCCTGAGGCAGCAAACAACACAAACGCATTCTTCTTTTGGTTTTAGAGAGAAAACAGAACAGCCTCCAAATAATACATTTTGACATACGTCTGTGTAAAGTTTCTCGTACAAAGTTAATTAAATTGGGGCGCTGGCGGCGCAGTGGTTGGTGCGCACGCCCCCATGTGCAGAAATGAAACCTAATGTCGTTGTTCTTCATTCAGTTTTAACCGTCTGTGTAAAAGTTTGACCCAAATCCAGTTTGCTTCTCTTTTCCTGGCTGGAGATCTTGTCTAATTTCCTTGGCTCTAAATAACATGGTATTTTGGCTGTGGTCCTCCAGGCGGGCGGCCCGGGTTCAAGTCCAGCCTGTGGCTCCTTTCCCGCATGTCATTCCCCTCTCTCTCTCTCTCTCTCCTTGATTTCCGACTCTATCCACTGTCCTTTCTCTCCATTAAAGGCCCAAAAAGAAATCTTTAAAGTTAATTAAATTAAGCTTATATATAGCTTTCTCAGGGGGCGGCAGTATTTGGTTGGGAAGCGGAGGGTCATGGTTTGAGTCCTGATACAGTCAAAGTATGGAATTAGGGTTGATTGATGGAGAAATTGGATGCCTTGAGCAAGGCATTGAAACCCCAAATGCTTGCGGTGTCCCTCCCATCTGTCCCTTCATGCATGTCTAAAGGTCCTGATTGTGCTTTCAGGTCGACACAGATGAAGCTCTCCTTCATAATTCACGAGGGGAAAACTGGGGTCAGCAGCCCGGATCTGACCCTGACAGTATCGGTGTCTCTGACCTCTTCTTTTCTTCCTGTCGTGAAAACACTTAAAACGCTCTCAGTTTTTGTCCCGAGCGCACGTGAAACCACACGACTCGTCTCATGTGGTGCTACAAAGGAAAAGCATGTGCACTCACATTACTTGTATCAGAGTTGCACATTCCTGCTGCAAACACGGTCCACAACGCTTGCAGAATAAGCCTTTTGTTTTCCATCTGTCATAATTTAAATCCCATGACGGGATGCAAAGGTCTCGGGGGGGGGGGGGGGGGGGGGGAGGGGCATCTCATTTCAAACGCACACGCCTCGTTTCAAATGATGATCACAGGGTTCCGATGAAGCTCCAAAGGGAAAACTCTGAGCTTCTTTGGAAATATTCAGCGATTTCCAGGCCTCTGTGTGTTTTTGTTAGGCAAATGAGGTATGGAAATCAGACGTTAGGTAATGGCAAAAAAAAATTTGGCCTAGTTTGCTGGATGTAGTAACAACAAAAAGAACCAGGTTAACCAGCCACGGTATTCAAAGCAGAAACCCAGAAACAAATAGAGCGTGACTCACTCTGAAAACTCGACATCAGGATACGATTCATTTGAACACATATGAACAGGAAGAGTCTTTCTCTCCAGTCCTGTACACTCCTGACCCTCTCGAATATTTACTTTCAACCAAAACTAACTCACTAAACAATAATATGAAACTCTAATAAAATGCTTACATTTTCTATGAGCAGGTACGTACACCTTCAAACATGACTGAACTATAACACTGAATGTGGAGCAGTGATGCATCTTGTTTCCCTGTGTTAGTGATTTGCATCGTTGGGTTGGTTCATTTGAATAGTAAATCTTTTATATAACTCCTCAAATAAATATGACTGACACAAATTAGGCTACGCAAATGGTGAGCAGCTACACCGCCTGTCAGTCAGGTCAGCCAATACCTCTTCTTCACCTCCTGTACGGTGTGTGATGATGACGTGATATTCAGAACCATTTTGCATTTTTGAACCAGGCTGTTAACACGTTTATTTCTGCTGTCGCAACAGGTCATTTTAGAATGGGTGTGTATGTGACTTCCGGTGCTTCTGCAGCCAGCCTCTAGTGGACACTTGATGAACTGCAGATTCTTGCACTTCCGCCTATTCTTCAGTTTTCTACACTGGAGGTTGCTGCTCGGTCACTTTGCACAATTCTTGTTTGATCTTTGAGCCACTTTCCATTAAAACCAGGTGAGGAAATCGATTTTCTCTTATCAATATTTTGAGTTATTGATCGTGATCCAAACTAAGGCCGCAGACATATTCTCTGGAGAAGCTTTATTGGACTCCTGATAACACTTAATAAAACAGGCGCTCACATCAGTTGTTCCAGCAGCGTACCTGCGGTTTGGACACAGGTGGTTTGAGTTCTTTGAAATGCTTTTAGTGATGTGATGTTTTTATGTAATCCTGAAAATCAAAGTCCCGACTGCTCGTCTTTTTATTTGAAGGGGACAAAAGCCGTCAATCAGCTTTCAACCCGGGATTACCCGAGCTCGGCAGCAGGGGTTGCCTGAGGTTTGAAATCCTTGTAGGCAAAGTACAATACCTCTGGTTTATATTTACAATGAGGAGGTAATGAGCAATCAGTTAGTAGCTATGTTCATCTATTTTCCTAAATGACAGATTTTCTGTTGAGAGGAAAAAAAGGAAATGAACTACAGCTGCCAAATAGTATATTATATACTATATTATATACAGTATCTGTCTTTGAATGTAGTAGAGCAGACGTATAAAAGTAAAATCAAGTGGATTCAAACGAGTTATGTAACTGGAGGGGGTCACTCTGCCAGCACGTCTGGATGTGCCAGCTGTGGTAGATATGTAACACAGAGATTAATAATGCTGTAATGTGGAGCGTCTGTCCAAAACACAGAGCGTGGGAGACGGTTTTAAAAAGTCACCAGCAGGTCATAGAGGGGGACTGTGAAGCCGGGTCATCTATCTGGAAAATCTGCATTAGCACTATTTCCTCTCTGTGTGAGGTGAGACGACGTCCTTTGAGTCATGTTCACGCACTAGATAAATGACTTGTTTCCGGACCATTAATCAGTTAAGTGTAACGACTCTGCGTTTGTGATTAGGTGCTGATTGGAGCGAGAATCTGACATAACGCTTTGCAAACTTATTAGGTTATGTTCAACAATGTACTGTATGTGCAGAAAACACAAAAACCAGCTCTTTAATGATTAGAACAGCTGGATGTTGTGACGGACAAACCTGGCAATATTTGACTCACTGGATTATGTAAGTTTAGTTCTAATCCACAAGATGCTACCTCACTGTATATATTTAATACTACCACACAAATTAGACTTAGGAAGTTATACCAGGGCACCAGTAGCGTAGTGGATAGTGTGTGCACCCCATGTGCAGAGGCTGTAGTCCATCAAATGAGCGGCCCAATTTCTGACTCTATCCATGGTCCTATCTCAAAATAAAGGCATAAAAAACAAAAAAAAAAATACCTTTAAGGAAGTCATACCTGCTACTTCAACAATAAAGAATTGACATATATAATAATATTGAATATATTACACACTGCCAGGTATGACCACAGTCAGACATCAGTTACTACCACATACTGTCAGAGTAGATGAACGCAGGTCGTTCTGCCGGATACTGTTTCATAGTGGTGCACTGGATCACAGAGCTGGTCTGTGACCTGCGGATCGATGTATCAACATGGTGTAAAATAAAGTCTCATTAAAAAGAAGGCAGCGTTTAAGTAGTGTGTAGGCGCCATGGAGAGCTGCTGTATGAATATGAAGCCAATTCAGACTTTCAAAATATATTTTTACCAAAGTTTTTTGCAGACTTTCACTGCTGCTTTTCTCTGTAGCTGTCGTTTCTTCTTACCAGTGGAGGGACAGCAGACCACTAGGGATGCATCGGTTCAACATCGGTATCGGCCGATATATGTTGACAGACATCGGCACATCGGCTAATAATGTAGCACAAACTGATGTCAGCAGCATGTGTTTATTTGTTGTGCCAAATCAATGTAATGCTGCCATCTAAAGTACACCGGACTACTGATTCAGAGAAAAGGTTTCATAACAGGCAAACGAAGTCCCCTGTGGAACAAACCCTGACTTGTTTTTATTGTCAAACAAGAGAGAAAATGTCGGCATTGTCGGAGTCTTACACCTAAAGAAGTTGTAAAACAAACATCGGCATCGGTATCGGTAATCAGCTAAATTGTTCGGTATCAGTATTGGCCCTTAATTTTCCAAATTGGTGCAACTCTGCTATGACTTATTGGCCAATCAGAATCAAGTAATTTCAATAGCTGTGTAATAATCAAATGAAATACCTTCAGATATTACAAATGGAAATGTACACATGGTTAAAACCATCTTCTACCACTGTTAATACATGATGTACTACATATTCCTGTTGTTTTACAGTTATGTGACCAAACAGGTTGTTGAGCCCTGATGTTTCAGTTCTTGATCTATTAAGCCCGACTTTTCCTCATCTCCTGATTGCTTTTTGTTCTTTAATTTGCTGTTTAAGATCCTCGTCTGCCTCTGACGTCATTCTGCTCGGCTGCCAGTCTTTCTCTTACATAAACCAACAAGGCCAGCGCAGCAGAGGAACTCAAATCCTTGTGAAAGACCAAAGCTCTTTAACTTCTTTCAATCCAGTTGCTGCATGACTGCCCTCCCCGCTCTCGACCTCGGGCGCTTCCGTCACTTTCGGCCTCGAGGAGCCGCAGACAATGACCGTGAAGGCTTTCACTTCTCCCCGACCTCCGGTGCTTTTGTTTTCTTTACATCGCTGCGATGTTCTCGTCCTTCCATTGCTTTCTTGCGCCGCGTGCAAAGGCAGGATGAGACCGCGAGTGATGCTGCCCTCTCTCTCATGCGGGGGTTGCATAAGAGGCGAGTTTTTCCTCTTTCTCCAAACTCCGCCGGTCTGAATCTGGGTTAATGCTGCAGCAGCCTGACAGGAGGAACAGAACACGTCTGATAAGAAGAGACGACATGTCCTCGGACACACACAGGGAACAAGTTACATGTCCCGATCTCATAACAGCAAGTGTTGTTATCCAGTTCTCAAAGTGACCTTGAAGGCATCACACCGACTAGAAAGTGAAATGCAATTTTATCAGAGTTGTCCATCAATCGATTAAACAAAAAAATAATAAAGACTTAACAAATGATGATAGGACAGTAAAGATAAACATCAAATAATGTAGAGAGAGAGTTGGGATGACATGCATGAAAAGGCCAGGGGACAAAGGCGGTAAACTTTATTCATGTATCACTTTTAAAAGACTTTTACAAAGTGTTTCACAAACTCAGAAACGAGAACGTACAAAAGCAAAAATACAGAAATAAGTCACAACATCAAGCCAACGAGGCCTGTTAAGAAATAAACAAAGAGAAAACGAAGATAATATAAGATGAGATAGAACTTTATTTGGAAAAAGCCCAGCGGTCAGCATCCTCTTCTCCGAGCGCTCCTCCTTTTTTGTGCGGCCGCTCCGAGTGCTCGAGTTGAAGATATTTACGCGCCCTGAGAGTTCAGTTACAGAAAGTTTAATTGATAACCTAAAAAATGAAAAAGTAAATCAATAATGAATCCCATAATTATCTGCAGCCCTGAACAACTATTTCTATTTCCATCGTTTAATCTAACCTTGAAGCTCATAAAGCTCACAGCGTTACCCGCCTACATATTGCGTATGGTTGTCTTAAAGGTCAGCGTCCCTGAGCGCCTGCTGCTGCTCTGATTGAAACATTTGCTCAGAGCACTTGTTGTGTGGGCTCCTGCTCATATTTACAGTATGTGATTTGCCGACGGCGAGACTGGAGGAGAAGGCAGACACTTAGGTTTCTTTCTGTGTTTGATGGTTACGTCAGGCAAACAGAAATAAAAGAGAAACAGCTTCATGAGAAACAACAACAGAATACAGTGAATAAACAGAGACATTCCGTTTTTGGCATCTTGTTAAAAACTGTTATGAAATCTTCCAACTGTGAATTTCTCTGTATGAAATCATCTCCTCAGTGCATCGTTCCTCTGGTCTAAAGCCAACAGGGGGTCTTTTAATGGAGGTTTTACATCAGGGGATTCCAGACTTAAGCCTTCTTCACACTTGCACAAAACTGGTGAGCAGCTTGTGTGAGCTCTAACAGCCTCATTTTTCACTCAGACTTTATACAGGATTTCTCCTGAGTATTTTTTTCTTCATGAAGTCTGAGTGAGCTGAACATAATAAGCAGAATTCACCTTGAGCGTGTACTGCTCCAATACGTTTTCCTTTTTTTTGCAAGTATGTTCCTCTCCACTCTTTTGTTGATTCTGTCAAACTACACATAGCATTGAGTGATATTTCGTAGCTCTAGTTGTACCATTTGGTGCATCATGACAAGGACTTCGTCATAACCCAGAGAGAAGAAGCTCCCCACCCGTTACTGTGCATTTTAGCCCCTTTTCCAACACGCGATCTGGTTCAGTTTGGTTCCCATTTATTGGCGTTTTCACTGTCAAAAGTTGGGAATGGACCCAAAATAACCAATTCATACCATCCTACTTTTTTTGCTACCCTTCTGTTGGGGTGACAAGTGTACCAATCCGGCCCTAAAGGGGTGGAGCTAGACACACTGCAGTCCATTTATTGGTCAAAAGAATGGTTCCTTCCAATGCTACAGTGGCTGTGTTTTTCCTTGCGGCCTGCAGCCTCCTCTTTAACAAAGCTCGACTTCTTCTTGTGATAAGAAGCAAAGCGCCAAGAAGAAAGAACTGCTGGACGTCCTCCATTGTTGCCCTTTGTTTACTGTGTTGGGTTCTTCTTCTTCATCTAATTGATTAGCGGGCCTTACTCTGCAATGATGTCACACTATTACCTTTTTTTTATCAGTTTGGCTTGGGAATCAAACTGCATTTGATGTTTTTACTGTAATAAAATTGAACTAAAACTGAGCCTCACATTGTTAAATTTTCAGCGGAGCCCCCAAAACTGTCTCTTATCATGGAAATGTGCGGTGAATTGTGTTTGTGATGACGAGCTGCCACAGTCTGTGACACGTGGGAGGTGTCAGCTTCTCGGTCTGACTGAACTCTAACATTTTATGAGATGTGATTCACTTCCTCCAGACACACGATGGCTAAGATCTTAACATCTCTTTCTCACTTCCTCTGTAAGTGTGACATGACAGCGATATACCAAGTCAGACAACAACACCGCACTTTGGTGTGAGGGCAAAATGTACGTAGATTTTTTTAAGGAAAGCCCCAAATTCAACCATGAAGAGGAAGTAACCAGCCAGCCAAGGTCATAGCCAATGTTTTCACTCAGCTGTAGAACCTTTTGAAGATTCTTTACAGTAATCGTACACATGCATACTGTGAACTGCTTTGTCAGAATCTGACCTGGTGTCGTAGGAGACAACCATTCAAGATATAAATCTAGATAAGGTACATTTTTAGCTAAGGGTCTGGTTTGCTCTTGTAGGTCAGACAGAGGCAAAGTAAGTTGAACTAAAGCAGAAATGTAAACTACTTTTTCAGAGTTTGGGAGTTGCATGCAAGAAAATGCAAATTCAAAGGGCAGACTGTTCCTTCTGCAGCACGGCAATGCATCAAGAGAGCCATAAAAGAGGAAATAAAACCACTTTGACTTTTTTATTGCTTCTCTTCCAAAGTTCTTCAGCCTGCAGTGTCATGGTCAGACCTAGATGCGGAGTGAAAGGGTCAGCTGGAGCGAGAAAGGGCAGGTGCAAAGGAGGTAGAAGTTGGAGCCAGTTGGGGAGGGTTTATTCTGACAGAGGATTAGCAGCCTATAAAGTCTCCGAAGGGGGAACATCATCCAAAGGCAACTATAATACCGCTGTGTGCCAGGTACCTCCATGTTACACAACAAGACCCCTTTCAGTGCCAGGAGGATCCCACTTTGAAAACAGCATGCCCTGACTGACAAGCTTGATCTCCAGTGTGCTACATAATGGAAAAGGGTCGTGTCTCCGGAACATTTGTCATGAAGTACAAAAAATGTGTATATCAGATAAAAGTCAAAAGTGTCATAAAGCATCCACAAAAATCTTACTGAAAACAAACCTTCATCAGAAAAACTAGTTCAATACAGCTTTGAGTCAATTTCCAAAGACTGCGTGGGTGTGGCCTATCCCTTTGATTGATATCTGCTCAACATCGTCCAAAACAAAGGCACATTTTACAAACAGCAAAGTGCAGCCTTAAACAGTCAGTACGTACATGCACAGTTAAGTCAAGCTATGCTGCCCTACAAAGGCAAAAGGCAACTTCAATTTTTTCGAAAATGAGTTTTTGTCATTTTTGGAACATTACTGATGTGCTTTATCATGTGGACAGATGTCAATTGTAGGTTGTATTTGCCTTAACTTCCAAAAGCCCCCGAGAAACCAAGGCAGAGTCCAGTAACTTCACTCATCAGGGTCTTTGTCTTTGTATTGCAGCATTCCTTAATGCTCAAACTGAGTTAAGGTCTTCTGCCTTTGTTTTGCTGCGGATCAAAGTGAAGTTACTGTTTTACTGCAGTGGAGTTAAGGTGTTATGCCTTTGTTTTACTATCTGTCATCAAGCACTTAATTGTGCCATGATCACTAGATTTCATGTATATGTTATCATTATTATCATATACTGATTTAATATAGTGATCAGCAACCAAGGGAGCTAACAAATGGAAGTTAATGCCTTTTGCCTTGGCATGACCCGTTATTATTGTACAGGCAATGCAACAGCAGAGTACCTTAACTTCCAAATAAGGATCAAAGGTCATGTTTGAGCTAAAGATTTTTATGAACATTAATAAACTCATTAAAAAGACAAAGAATTTCCACATTTCCAATATTCTGCCTGCAACTCATTTGTCTGGACAACAAAAAGACTTTAAAGTCATTTTTCTCAGTTCTACACTCTGGCGACTTAAGCTCTTTTGCCTTTGTAGGGCGGTATGGTTACAGCTCAATAAATCGAGAGAATCGATTTATTGACTGAAGTATGTCAGACTCCTCTACGGTAGGCGGTATATTCAGGTTGACCTCGCTAACAAGTAGCAAACTGGTTGTATGTCAAACGGTGAAAACAGAAAACTTAAAAGCTTTGTAAATTTAGTACATACTCTACGCTTTGATTTTGGTACGTGATGCACGCTATCCCTCTAGCTTATGGTGATATCCAAAAAACAGACGACAACACAACTTCTGATATGATATGAATTTATTCTTCTCGACCTCTGGGTTAAATCCTGGTGTAGAGTCTAGTCCAGTTGGGGCCCGACTTTTAGTTGGACCAACATGTTTATATGTATTGTAAAAGTCCTGCTTTAGGGGTGCAGACGGCTTATTGGTTAAGTTGCGCCCAGTACGGACGCTTTAGTCCTCGAGGCCCTGATTTAAATCTGAATCTATGGCTCCTTTTGCTGCACGTCATTCCCAACTCTCTGCCAGATTTCCAACTCTACCCACTTTCCTATCAAATAAAGGCATAAAAAGCCGCTAACTAAACCTCTAGCTTTAGCTGGATTAACAAAATGAATGGTCTTTTTCTAACTGCATGAGTGTGTGTGTACTGAGTGTGTTTGAGTCACTTCAATCACTCACTGAATGTTGACTTACAAAATGCCTCTCTGTCCGTATCATAGTTAGCAGCAGCTAGCATAAACATGCAACATTAGCCAAGATACTTCTTCTGTTACCAGAGCTATGAATTTGGCAATGCTTAGTGATTGCTCTCTAGTTCTGGCTAGTGCTACAGCTACAACTTCTCCCTCTAATGCAAAACATCCACTTGCTGAAAATAGATCCTCGAAAGTTCCAAATTTAACTCCAGCGCCCGAGAATAGAAACCTCCAGGGCATGTAGTCAAATGACAATGTTTAGGCTGGATTTAAAGACATCGACCTATACCTATGATTATTTGGGGAAATAAATGCTGACTTTTTGTTGTAAATATCTTATTGTAACAACCCTCAAATTAAACCAATAGTTGGAAAGTTTAGAGAAACTTTATTGGAAATATTTCTCAATTGGGTTAAAAGTAATTTCTAATACTTTTTAGATCTGCAAAGATATGATTAGAGGGCTCTTTAAAGGCTTTATATGTGATTTTTTGATCCAGCAGATGTCGCCCTTGAGCACCAGCATGAAACCAAAACAACTCGCGCTGCATTGTTGTGTTAGCATGCTAATGCTAGCGATCTTTATTATGCTCGTATCTTCACACTGCATGTAAATTTACCTGAAATGAGCGTGATCTAGAAACACAGTTAAGCAGTGAGTACAGTATGTTATTCTTCTTTTCTCTAGTCCCTCAATTAAACAACTTTTATACACGAGGGGAGGAGTCAGCCGGCCGTCCTGGCGATGTAAACAAACTGAAGATAGGACTCTGAAAACATCACAGACAGTGGGACTCGGGTGTTACACCCATTGTAGACAGTCATGACTCACAGAGTTATTTTCAGAGGATATACTTGATTTATATTATATTTAAGTGTGAAACATCACATAGAAAGCAGCTTTGAGAAAAATGAAAAAATTACCTAATCACTGTCTTTATCAGGGTTATCTTGACCAGATAGAAGTTTTTTTTAATGCTGCTTTGTCTCTGTAGATCAACTGTAAGGTGTTGATCAGACTGCCTGCTCTAGATCATTGCAGATATGAAATAGTTTTATAAATGATTTGTCATGAAGCTTGTGTCACCTTTGCCTAGGTTTATGTTTCCTGGTCATACTTCATGCCATCCTCTTCTGTCTGCTGTTGGTGGACCTGCTGGTGCCACTCTGACGCACTCCAGATGCAGAAACTCAAGAGACTCAAAGATCACACATGCTGCAGAATAACTTGATTGAATCCCTTTGTGCCAATCAGATCCCAATTTGTCCCGAAGTGAACACTGGCCAGAGCCACTCTGAAGGAGCCGGTTGGCATCTCAGCCCTGTCTCCTGCGCCGCTCATGTTCCTTCTTATGTAACTGTCCCAGCCGAGTAATTGAATCATCTGTGTGCTGTGCGATATCGCGGGCCAACAGCTCTGACATGATTTCCAGCACTAAGTGCCGGCTAAGTGTTGGGTCATCTTTTCTGTAACCACTGTGTCTTATTGATGTATGAGTGATTATTCAATGTGTGGTGCTTCAACAAACACTACATCACCCACAATTAGTTTACAGGCTGTGAAATGTCATCAGTAAGTCAAGGGTGTTTTTTTTTTCTCCTTACAAGGTCAGTGCAGGCTCAGTGTGGGTAAGCACATAAGAACAGTGTAAACAAAGCCTGTGGAAGATACAGCCTCTCTCATTGCTGCTTACAAAGTGATGGTTTCAGAGAACACGATTGGTCTTGGTGGTAAATTTAACATGAAGACAATATGAAGGCTTTAACAGAGGTTTTGTAAAAGTATTCATGTTCTTTCCAGCAGTGGTTGAAGAAACACCCAGAGGCTTTACTGAAGTTTAAGAAACTATAGGAAGAAATTAGGGATGGGAATTGAAGGTGCTCACGATACGATATGATATGATCTGATATGCATTACATGGCCCAGGATAACAAAAATATCACGATCCAGTGATTCTGAGATAATTGATATTTTGCAATAAATTATATAACGATGTATCGCTCGTTAACTGACGAATACATAATGCCCCTAAAAAGGTTAAGGTCAGGGGCGCTGGTGGCGCAGCGGTTGGTATGGAGGCTGTGGTCCGCAAAACGGGCGGCCCAGGTTCGAACCCGGCCTGTGGCTCCCTTCCCCGCATGTCGTTCCCCACTCTCTCTCCCCGATTTCTAGCTCTGTCCACTTTCCTATCTCTCCATTAAAGGTTCAAAAAACCCAAAATTAAATCAGTTCAGGTTAAAGGTCACGCGTTTAAAATGAATACACATTTTAGTAAGTGAGAAGTCTGTGGAACTTCACATAGGCTTAATTTTTCTGTAGCAGAGATTTCCTCTAAATAACTAATAAGAGTTCCATAATTTAAGTTATCGCCAGAAAACATTTTCATGATGTAAAAAGTATTCAGCAACTTAAAGAACCCCAAAAAGATTGTTGAAATGTGATGCCTTAAAGTATATAAACATATGTGTGTGTTAATCTTGCTTTTAGTTTTGTTGATTTTCATGTTGACCTCATTTTATCCCCATCATAACTTTGCATAGCTCCAGATTACCAGAGAAGTTAAACCAGCTTTAAAACACCTGTTTATTGGGTGTAATTTATGCCCACAAATCACTTTCAAGATGGCCAAAGTGAGGCGCTAAAGAGACATTTTTTAGCACAGAAAAGTTATGTTCTTCTGTTTTCATCATAATGCAATAATGATGACTAATAACAAAATTTGATGGGCGCCGGTAGCCAAGTGGTTGGTGCGGAGGCTGTGGTCTTCCAAGCGGACGGAATAAAAACCTTAAAAAAAGAATAAATTCTTCTTAGAGAATCTTACCCACAAACAAACCGGCATGTGCATCTTGGAGGATGACGGACAGTTCAAATATTTTAATTAAAAGGCTTGTGGTTTATTATGCATGTGAGGCTTCACCACAAGGCCATTATAAACAGAACAGAAACTGGTCTGAAAAATGTAGGTTTACAGGCTTGGTATTGACCTTCATATGGTGAACAAAGACTGGGGTGGATCATTTCGTTTGGCTCTCTTTGAGATGCATTCACAAGGTCGAGGAGGAAGTGGAAGGAAAATGGGAACAGCTCTATGTGAATGCAAGTGGTATAGAGGTTAATCATGCACACAGTGTTATGCAACGGCCTCACAGTTGTCCGTCAGTGCTTGTTAAACATTCACAGAGGCCACTGGGTCACATGAGCCTCCAGGTGAGACGACTGGGGAAAAATACAGACGTTTCTTTATTATTCATGATTCATATACTTTACTGCACGTTTTCTCTCTCTCTCTGATCTTGTCGTTCTTTCTCTCGGAGGAATGTGATTGTTTTTGTGCCGAGAAGTGTTTAAGAAACGTCCTCCTCCTCACGTAATGTCCAGGGATTCCTCAGATAAGACGGTTAGTTATTATTCTGTTATATAGTTTGTGCCCCCACGCCGTTTGTTTGGCCACTGAAGGAGGAATTTTCCACTTCGTCCATTCCCCGGAGAGGGCAGCTTTCTCCTTTTCTTGTTTTATAGACACAGGTGGAGACACTGTGTCCAACGAGAAAATATTGATGCATCTGCGAGAGGGTGATAATCTGAGTTTGGATGGTTTGCTGTCTCACACAATGTTGTTGTTTTCTTTTTTTTTTAGGCCAAGATGATGCCTAATTTAGCTGCATGCATTTAATCTGTGTCATCAGTGGTTCCCTGCTCTAACATGAAAGCATACTTTTTCATGAAGACAATGCCGCTGCCAAGAGCCCCAGGGCAAAGTTTTTCATCATTGACGTCAAATCATTGTATTCCAATACCACGCTGGGATTAGCGACTGTGCTTAATTTAGCTGTGCATTCCTCCGCCCTGGCATTTACACCGATCGAAGCCTGTCAATGCCGTTTAAAAATAGATCACTGTCATCACTTTGACACAGCAAGCAATCACCAAGCGGATCCTCCACCTCGCCCAGCCGGCTTTGGTGCCGCTGTGCAGACAAAAGTGAAGCATGTGGGAGAAAGAAGTAAATCCCAGCGTCCTGTGCAGAAGAAGTGCGTAGATGAGACGCTGTTCGCTTATTAAACTAAGTGGCGTGTGTGTTTGAGTGACACCAAACCATGACACAGGGCCCTAATCCTCTTAACCCTCGCACGGCCAATCTAAGTTTATCTGAACCTGAACTGAGTTAAACGAATGAGTCCTCGATAGTCAGAGTCCAGCTGGAACAGAAACAAACATTAGCCGTCCCTTAACAGACGAGGACAATGGTTGGAATATCGAATGTCATGTTTGTGAACATGTAGGACAAAGTGTTCCTACACGAACATTACATCATGCTATGGGGACGACTGCTGAAACCTCTGCTGCAAAGGGAACTGAACTGTATTCATCAAACGTTTATGACTTTAAATTCAGGCTTTTACTGTCACAAAGGGGAAATGATTCCTACAGCCAGGTGTAAAAAAACAGGTTAAAATGAACATACTGCAGAGTGCATATCCAGCTCAGTTTGTAGAGCAGGAGGTCCTGATACAGAGCCTCATCGGCCTCTCTTCAGCTGACCTAATGAAGGCAAATTCTCTTTAAAAAGGTGCATACTGCACAAGTGGCAACCCTCTGGTGTTGACATTAAAGCTAAAGTTGAATTGAATAAACTGCAGTTCCACAAATGTCCAGTTGAGGCTTGCGTCAAAAGCGAGTCGACCCCCATTATGTCTCATGTTAAAAGTCCTCGAGAGCAGGCGGGCCCGGGTTCAAGTCCGACCTGAGGCACCTTTCCCGCATGTCGTTCCCCACTCTCCGGTTTCTGACTTTATCCACTGACAGTATCTCTAAAATAAAATGAAAACCAAAATCTTAAACCAAAAAAAAAAGCAGAATTAAACATGTTTACAGCCTGATTCCTAAAATAGAGTTTCTTAGAGACACCATGTGTGTATGATTGTATATTTTTGTGTGTTTACTTGTTGATTAGTTAGCTAATAGTTAGCTCTTTTATTTCTTTTTTCATCTTTTTTAAATATTCTCAAAATGTTCATGCGTCTGTCACTCATTATGTCGCTGAACAAACCGTCTATAATGACCACAAACCTACAAAAAGCCACATAATGTCTCTAATTCTCTCATACAGACTCATCAATTCCCCGTGTTGGATTCTAATGACCAGACGACGCAGCACAGCAGGAGGCGGGATCCGCAGGACGTGGTGCATGTAAACAACAGTAAGAGTTTGTCATCTCATTGATACGAGCGTCACTGGTTACTTGAATGACAATTGTACCAGAGCTGTTTAAAGTTACCGGTAATCCAATTCTGCATTTTACTACTGCTGTTAATTCAAATGAAATCCATTTATCTGTCAGACGGCGGGTGACCTTTAACGTGAGGCAGCACAGGAAACACAGCGAGCTTTAAACAGTGTGACCAAAAGACTTTGGGACCGAGGAAGAAGGAAACCATCGAAAACATCTCTTCAGAATACAGTAGAATTAAATGAACTCAGCTGTTAAGACACTTGACCACTGAGGCCACATTTGCGCGACAACAATTTCAGCTTCAAAACGAAAACCTTTTGTTGCCTTTTGTCGTTGGGTTTTGAGTCCCTGAAAACAGAAAGTTTTAAAATCAGGTTCCAGAGTGCAAACTTTTGAAAATAGCATCGTCTCTGCTGTCGTGTAAACTGGCAATATGCAGTTCCTCTGAAAACAGAGACATCTCACACATGAGCATTAACGTTCCAGTCAGTAGCAATGGGCGAGTAGCTGGACTACAACAGCAATGGCGGACTCCCGGGTTGTGTTTGTGCTGCTCCCTCCCAGTCGAGGTTTTCTTGAAACTTACTAGCTTTTCAAGTAAGTTTACGACGTTCATCATGTAAGTTCAGACGTCGCTGAGTTTGTTATTGTGAGTTTGTGCACCGATAACGTCAGCGTTAGTTACAACTTCAATCTTACACCTGGCTTGAAGTCCTTCGTTAAAACGCTGTTGTCATGGTGCATCATTTTGAAAGGTAGGATAACTAAAAGACGATGAGGCGCCGAGGCTTTTACCGGATGTTTGGCATCTGCAATGCGTCCTCTGTGATACATGAAATCCCTCAGAAGATGACTTTGTCTTTACTCCCTCTTTCGTTTTCCACAAGCGGAGATCATTTCATCCGTCCAATAAAAGAGTTAAATTACTTTATGTTTCAGTCAAAGCTTTAGTAATGAAAATAAATTAACTTTTGGAACAGCACTGCGCTCACTTCTCCCGAAACCGACCAATGAGAATCAAGCCGGGACTTACACATCAGCTTTTATCGACAGCAATGGCGGAGGAGATGCTAGTCGGACTTGTCTTTCTGTGGGGTAGAATTTTTCAGACGTAGATCTGCTGCTGCTGAGCGTCCCGGTAAACATTTCACATGTTCACACTCTGAAGTTCACTTCGGCGCCTGCAGCGCTCTGTGACCGCTCGGTGGTATTTCACACCGCTCACATCGCTGGAGAGCCTGCAGAAGTCTATGTTTGGAGTCTCCTTGGACGTAGGACGTCTTACATGATCCTATCAGTAGATACTCCTCTTTTACACAGACGCACTGCAGCCTGCAGCGTGCTCTTAAACCAGACTGATACCAGGACACACAGCGCTGATGTTAAATCAAGTAGCTCCATTGTGTTAGGAGAGACTTTCAAAGTACCTGTAAAAGATTCAGAGTGCTCTTTTATCTTCAAAGAGCGGAGGATCAGCAGGCTGTGAAAACACAGACCTGCTCTGCATGCTTTGATCCACACATGAGCATTAACGTTCCAGTCAGTAGCAATGGGCGAGTAGCTGGACTACAACAACAATGGCGGACTCCCGGGTTGTGTTTGTGCTGCTCCCTCCCAGTCGAGGTTTTCTTGAAACTTACTAGCTTTTCAAGTAAGTTTCTATCCTTCCACACCGCTCTGTGGACGAGTGTGTGAGCACGTGTGTGTGGTTTCTTTACAAAGTCACACCGCCAACTAGTGGTCTGGCATGCATACTACAGCCTTCATAATCATTTTAGTGGATGCGTGTGCACAGCGGTCGTAATCAAAACATTGTCGTCCGAACACGTTTGAAACTAAATACAATTTTCGTTCTCGTGTCAGCGTGGCCTTAGGGAGTCTTCCTCCCCTCCCTGACCTTTATGATTTCAGCTCTTAGAAAAAGACAAAAGGTGGTTCCTCTTGTTGTTTTTGCAGAAAGCAGCTGCTTCATTTATCCAGATCAGAGATCAAAGCATGCAGAGCAGGTCTGTGTTTTCACAGCCTGCTGATCCTCCGCTCTTTGAAGATAAAAGAGCACTCTGAATCTTTTACAGGTACTTTGAAAGTCTCTCCTAACACAATGGAGCTACTTGATTTAACATCAGCGCTGTGTGTCCTGGTATCAGTCTGGTTTAAGAGCACGCTGCAGGCTGCAGTGCGTCTGTGTAAAAGAGGAGTATCTACTGATAGGATCATGTAACACGTCCTACGTCCAAGGAGACTCCAAACATAGCCCCGACTTCTGCAGGCTCTCCAGCGATGTGAGCGGTGTGAAATACCACCGAGCGGTCACAGAGCGCTGCAGGCGCCGAAGTGAACTTCAGAGTGTGAACATGTGAAATGTTTACCGGGACGCTCAGCAGCAGCAGATCTACGTCTGAAAAATTCTACCCCACAGAAAGACAAGTCCGACTAGCATCTCCTCCGCCATTGCTGTCGATAAAAGCTGATGTGTAAGTCCCGGCTTGATTCTCATTGGTCGGTTTCGGGAGAAGTGAGCGCAGTGCTGTTCCAAAAGTTAATTTATTTTCATTACTAAAGCTTTGACTGAAACATAAAGTCATTTAACTCTTTTATTGGACGGATGAAATGATCTCCGCTTGTGGAAAACGAAAGAGGGAGTAAAGACAAAGTCATCTTCTGAGGGATTTCATGTATCACAGAGGACGCATTGCAGACGCCAAACATCCGGTAAAAGCCTCGGCTCCTCATCGTCTTTTAGTTATCCTACCTTTCAAAATGATGCACCATGACAACAGCGTTTTAATGAAGGACTTCAAGCCAGGTGTAAGATTGAAGTTGTAACTAACGCTGACGTTATCGGTGCACAAACTCACAATAACAAACTCAGCGACGTCTGAACTTACATGATGAACGTCGTAACCCTCGCACACTCACACAGCAGACGCTTTTATCCATCAGAGAGTAAGTACAACACTAATCCATTCATGCACCGCCCCCGAAGCAGCGGGAGCAATGCGGGGTTAAGTGTCTTGCCCAAGGACACATCGGACGTGTTGGGGATCGAACCCTCGGCCTTCCAGGTCGAGAGGCCCCGACTCTACCAGCTGAGCCGCAGCCGCCCCGTTTTGTATTTTCTGATTACCTGCTGAATACAGACATGGACTCACAGTCGTCTGTGTTCACATGAAGCTTACCCGGAGAATTTCTGGGAATTACCAAGAGTGCAGTGTATTTGTGAAAGGGGTTAAACAGCTTACATACTGAAGAATTCTGTAAAGTCTTCAGGCTTCCTGTGTCCAAAGACTCGATTATCAACCCAGAGAATAAAGGGCTTTAAGAGACATTTATTAAACTGAAAATCAAATATTTCACCTTCATGTCTACGAGAAACATCAATCTCTCCTGTGGTCAAACAAAGAGCCTGAATGTTTGAGCTCTGACTTTTAAATTGAACCTTGTGACATTTTAAGACAAATATTTCCTGAAATATTCCGTATTGAACACGAGCGGACGATTACCACGCCCCACGTGCCTGATGAAGACTTTTATGACCGTTTGATCACGGAGGCTCCATGAGCTGAATCATGGGAACCAAGAGGCTCGATCACCAGTGCGGACTTGAACGCGCTTCTTTGTGAACCACATGACAAGGAGGCGAGACACATGAGAGGTTTACACTTTCTACCGCTCACATGCCTGGCCTCGTCTTTGCTTTCCCTCTCCGTCTACTGTGTGCACACTTTTTCCACTCATGTCTCTGCTCATGGGAACCGATCACAGGCTGCATTCCTGCACAGAAAACACATGCGAGGAATTAGGCTAATATCCGTTGAGAGAGTTATGTAATGCTGCATGTACTCGGCACGCGCCGGCCCTCAAACCTTTTATTTGGATATATTTGACTCTCAATGAGAGCAATAAGACGACCGGCAGGAACTGAACCTCCTTCTTTTTATTGATGTTGGTGTTTTTGAAGAGGGGAGTCTTTTAGTGACAGACTTGTTTAAAATACATTACATGACGTTATTTGAAGAGTTGGTGTCCACAGCCTGCATCCAGACGGGGTTTCATGTTTGTGTATTGTTGGGGCTACCTTTAAAAAACGACGATAATATCACTTCAGTTTTGTATTAAGTTGTAAAAGATGAGAAAAGATTAAATAAGAAGATCTGTAAACTCAAATCCCCCCTTCCAGCTCATGAAATGATATCAATCCCTTGTAGTCTGATTTGGGATCAATCCATGTTAAAGAAGGCCTGAAACCTGTTTTTCCCTCATTTATACTTGCTATTAAACCACTCGTACGTGTAGACAGCCGGCTGCGTCGTGAATCTAAATATTCACATACTTGCCTATATACAACGTGTGTTACTGGAGAATTCCTCTAGAGGGAGCACCACATAAATCAGACCTCGTAAAACAACGACGTGATCTGTGTTTCAAAGAAATGATTACAGACATAAATCAAATAGATGAAAACATTTCACTTTTGATTTTCTCTTTCGATGAAGGAGGGAACAAGCGACGTATCCAAAGTCGATGACGGTCCGATATTCTGCCTGACCCAACAGCTGGGTTGTGGGTGTCAGCTGGATTATTCATCTTCTCTGTGCATAATTGGGATGAGCAGAGCCTCTGTGCTTCTGTGTTCTGGGCAGCAAGAATCCCGATACAAACCCCATCATTCAGAAGAATAAAGAAACTCTGACTCCGGCTCCGTCCACAAGGCTCAGATGTCAGCTGTGGCGGGTACATGACGGGGGTCTGTGAGAAGAGTGCAGCGGGGGATTAACAGGCTCATTTAATCTGACTCCATGAATGGATGAAGAGGAGGGAAGGGAGAGGGGTAAACAGGTCTATGCTCAGGGTGTTAGTGTGTGTGTGTGTGTGTGTGTGTGTGTTGTCACTGTAATAGAATCCGATCTTTCCGACAGCTTCAGGAAAATGGAAAATAGTTTATGAGGTTTGAAACGTTCCCTACACGTTTTAAATGACAGGAAGCATTATTCAGTAAACAAAGGTCCATCAGTGACAGAAACACAGCGTCTCTTCTCCTCTGAGACAGCAGAGAGCGACCTCCAGATAATACATGAACGCAAACTGACTCATGCTTTACGTTTCTTACACACGGGCGCTACAGAGAGATTTTCTTTCAATGCAGAAAGACACTGAAGACAAAATATAGAGCAAGACATTAAAAATGAACAGGAATTAAGTTCTGTATCCATTAAAACAAAGAAAATAGAATAAAGGAAAGTTGGTATATTTAAAACCGCCATGAACAACTATATCTGCAAATATGTGCCCAACTCAAAAACAAAAAGTAAATGTATGTATCACCCTGAAAATACTGTATTATGCTGTGCAAAAAGCAGTCTCCCTATGCAATGTCCCATTTAAAAATATCTTTAAATGAAAGTAGAAGAAGTCACTTTAAAGGAGTGTTGTATTTACTTAAGAAGCATGTCGACCTCTTGGGATCGTCTAGAAGTGCTTTCACACTTGCACAAAACTCCTCGAAAACTCCTGAAGTTTTTAGAGATAAGCTGCATGTGTGAACGCAAACAGCCACGTTTTTCACCCAGACTTTATCCGTAGTCTCTCCTATAAGCCAAATAGTATTTTTTTCCACTTGAAGTCAGGGTAAGCTGGTGTGAGAATGCAGCAGGATATAATCAGGAGAATTCAGCTCGAGCTAATGGGAAGGGGGGGATGGGGATGACGTTTTCCCTGCGCTCAGTTGCTGATGCTTCGTTCCGCGTCTTTTTGACGTCATGTCTTGCCTCAGGAGACCCCGTCCCCCCCCCCGTCCCCCCCCCCCGTCCCCCGTCAGACAGTGATAGTCTCTCGCTGTGAGGTAAATCTATGAACATCCAGATCAGGAGGATTTCAGGGGCAGTCCTCCTGAAATTCTCTAAAAATGTTCACGAGTGCTTATGGGGAAACGGGTTAAGAGAAGGTCACTCAGAGCCCACCAGGATCAAAATGACAGAAGGTGAAGCAGGACTATGTCCCTGTTGAATCAACATGAATCAACATGCCTTCCTCGCCATTCAGATGTGCTTTCAGCTTCACTGAATTCATCATCAGGAGCTTGACTTTTTATCAGTTTCAGTTATCAGTTTTATCCCACTGATGATCTTACCTCATGATAATAAAAATGATTCATGCATCACCTCTGACTGTTTGTCTCGACTGGATGAAGTCTATACCGAAGCGGTCCTGCCGCAGCAACAGCTGGATGAGCAGGGACACAAACACGCTGAAATCAGGAGAAAAAAAAAAAAAACCACACTCAGACATCAAACTTTAAGAGATTAAAAGCTCAGGACGGTACTGCCTGTACGGAGGGAACTGGAACAGTCTGTACTGATGCTGCAGAATTTTTAATCTCCCTGCTGCACCGAAAATGTTAAACTAAAACAAAAAAAAAAAAGATCCACCCTGCAGGTTATCGTTTCTATCACGTATGCTTAGGTGGAGACTTCAGGGGCCCGTGCGTGTTATTAGGAATACCGGCTGTTCCCTCGGAGTGTTTCCCTGCAGAGACTTCAGTGAGCGGAGCGATTCCCAGCAGCACCGTGGGCGATTTTTTGGGCTTCACCTCCTGCAGATGTTGCTCTCTCCTTGGCTCGGACTCAAGTGTGTCTGGCTAATTATAGCAGCCCGCCGGCCGGGACGGCTTCAGACATCTGGTGTTATGTGCATCGTTACTCCTCGGTTTGTGACGGACTCCCGCAGGACAAAGTTCACTATGAGACGACACCGTGTTTTTTGTTATTTTATCTGTGCTCTGTGAGATTTGTTTTTATCTTGTAACGAGGCAGAAGGTCACACAGCTTTAATTGCAGATTCATTGATGGAGGATGAAAAACATTTAGTCTCCGAGCTGTCAACAATTATACGAGTCAGGTGATCACTTATTTAAAGGAACACTCCACCCATAGAGCTCAACAGTGACTGCACACTTTTTCAGCAGCTCTGGTTCCCAAAGTAAGAACCACTGAACCATTGGTTTTTTAATGGAAAGGATTTTCAGACTGACTCAAGAAAACATTTATGAAGAGAATAATGCAGCAAACAAAATGAGCACCATTAGTAAGCGGGGCGAGTGGGAGCCAAACTGGAAACTGTAAAATGTTTGAAAAAAATTAGAGAAAATATGGGAAATATTTTCCACTAGTTTAACAGAATGAGAGAAACCTCAACACACTGCTAGTAGCTTCAGAGTCTTCTACCAATCACAGGTTAGTTAGGGAGACTGACGTGATGATAACATGACTTATTATGTCAGGTTGGTCTTTAAAGGCTTTATGTGCGATTTTTTGATCCAGCAGATGTCGCCCTTGAGCACGAGCATGAAACCAAAACAACCCGCGCTGCATTGTTGTGTTAGCATGCTAATGCTAGTGATCTTTATTATGCTCGTATCTTCACACTGCATGTAAATTTACCTGAAATGAGCGTGATCTAGAAACACAGTTAATCAGTGAGTACAGTATGTTATTCTTCTTTTCTCTAGTCCATCAATTAAACAACTTTTATACACGAGGGGAGGAGTCAGCCGGCTGTCCAGGCGATGTGAACAAACTGAAGATAGGACTCTGAAAACTCTGAAAACATCACAGACAGTGGGACTCGGGTGTTACACCCATTGTAGACAGTCATGACTCACAGAGTTATTTTCAGAGGATATACTTGATTTCTATTATATTTAAGAGTTAAAATAAAGCCTTTAATATCTGCAGGGTGAGACTTAACCTAACCCGATGTACTGAATATAATTCAACACAAAAGTTAACCTCTGTTAGGACTTCAGTTGGGAAAAGGCCTCACACTGTGCTTCTTACTGGTGTTGCATGTCTGGTGTTTTGCAATGCAAATCCAGCAGCATCTTCAGCAGCGTATTCAAAGTCAGGAACAAAGTTTTTTTTTTTTATATATATATAAAATAAATACATGCAGGCATTACAACGTGTCACATTGAATTGTAGACTACTGTTGTGAAGCCTGGAATTTAGCTTTTGTGTCGTCCCACTCTTGATTTATTGGAGCAAGAGTCTGTTACCCTATCGTGAATTTTCCTTTTGAATAAAGTATTTCAGATTCTATTAGTAAACAGTGTGGATATATTACACATCGCTGTGTCTCTCTTTTCAGCAGCCACGCACAAATTCTGCTGTTTGTCTTCTAACACACTCCCCACAACTGTGACCACATCACCCTGTTCTTCATAAGCTCCACTGGCTCTCCATCCCCGAGCATATCCACTTCAAACTTCTTATTATCACATTCAAAGTCCTCCATGGCCGGGCTCCCCCCTACCTGTCTGAGCTCCAACATCGGCACACTCCCACCTACACTTTCAGGCCTTGCAGAGCAAACCTCCTCTCCCCTTTCCCTGCAGGACTAACCATGAGTCCTAGGGGGACAGCACTTTCTCTATTGCTGCTCCCACCCTCTGGAACTCACTCCCAAAAAACATCAGACTCACCCCTCACTCCACCTTCAAGAAATCCCTAAAAGCTCACCTCCTCAGCATCAAGATTTCTTCTTTGTATTATATTCATTGTTTTCTTTGTTAAGCATCTTTGAGTTTTCAGAAGTTATTAATCAAGTGAGAAGTGGGCTAATTTGCTAAGATTTCCATTTAATTGGAAATATTCATGTAACTAGTTGAGTCTCATCTCCCTGCTGGTCATTAGTTAGAATGCAGGTTTAAGACACTTCTGCATTGGCTTCACTTTTGAAACGCTTCTTCCATTCATTATGTATATCAAGCTCATAGAAAGTGAGTACTTGGAACATTTTTTTTTTTTTGCAGAAATTGAGAATTAAGTTATAAAACCAATGATGCGTTCCAAAACGTGGAGTTCTGAGACATATTGGTTGAAAACATCTCCACCCTCGACCCCCACAACTGTCCCCGAAACGTGTTTAAAGGATTAAATCAGAAAAAAAATAAAACTGCTTCAATTAGCCACTCTTAATCTGCTCTCACTCTGAGGAGCCCCCTGTGTAGATCAAAAAGTGTTCCTGCATCATTAAGCTCTGGACAGCTTGTTTCTCTGTAGCTTCGGTTTGAACAACACCCACAGGTAGGCCGAGAAACAAACGACCTATTATGAGCACTGGTGGCAGATCAGCGTGTTCTGTCCTGGACCTCCTCCCTCTAACCTGGCCTGATGTCAAGCTGCTGGTGCTCAGCCCCCCGCCTCCGTCTGCCTCCTCACATCTACTTCACAATTACAGCCTGTCTGATGGAGTGCTAATCATCATCAGGACCCGCTCCTGTGCTTCTGCTGTAGCTCTGAGTCCGCCAGGCTTCTGCTGCTGGGGCAAATGTGCCGACAGGGCATCAAAAATAAAAAGGAAACAAATTGAGGAATTAATTCACCCGGGACATTTGGGCCACTTGAAGGTCAAGTATGTGTGTTTTTGGGAATTTACAAGGTTTTTGATTTTGCAGAGCGTGTTTCTCCAAAAGGAAATTGGCAAATCGTTGGAGGTACTTTACATTATTATACAATAATATTCAGATTTGCTGATATTTTAGTCATTTTTTAATTTGTTGTTATTTTGTTCCAGGAAGGTATGTGATTAAGTTTGGTCATATTAGCTTTCTTATTTGGAATATTTCAGTATTATGTGATAACGTTGGTGAGAACCTGGAGAGCAACTTTCTCATTGCAATACGATGTGCACTCTCCTGTGATTGGACACAATCACATCCCAGTCAAGTTGTCAGCTCACCTGAGGGTGGCAAACATCAAGGTGAGTCTTAATTAATTCAATCATTTATATGATTATATTATATAATAATTTAACACAAACTATGAGTCATTGGCTCCACCACTAATTTTCATAATGTTTGCATGCTGAGTGTGGATGTTTGAAGTATTTCAATAAAATGTATATATTTCTCATTAATTAAAGGAGCAGTATGTAACTCTGACGCCTAGTGTTTAAAATTGGTACTGCAGTCCAAATTCAAAACATTGTAGAGAGCTGTCTCCTCCCGCCCCCTCCTCCCTAGAGTCGATGCTCACGCAGGTTGCCATGTTGCAGGCATTGAAGCTTCAGTGTTTAGCCAGCTCGGCATCGATCTTGAAACCTTCATGCGCTTTAACCTCTCTCCATTTAAAAAAAAAAAAAAGCATCTCCAATATTGATCCTGGTTTTATAACGATTCTGCTCGTGGAGCTTATTAGAAACATGCAGAGGCTTTTTAGGTCGGGTACAATCACTTCTATCTGAACCACTTCTCTTGCCCGCTTCCATCGCTGCAACACCTGTTGGTTTGACCTGATAACTGCTCTCATATCTGTCAAACTGAGGGGCGTCCAAAACAACCGTCTGGTGGTGCCTTAAAACGTGGCGCCAAATCCAGACCATCCAGGACCGGAATCTGAACTTAGAAGTTCTAGAAGAGGACATACTGGCTGCTGCGTTGTTGACAGAGAAGCTAGCACTTCAACATAGCATGTTTCCTTAATGTCTGATCATACATGCTCATTTTATCACCTTTATTTATTAGAAGTCTCACATATTGCTCCTTAAAGTCCTTTTCCTGTACAGTGGTACTTGGTGGCCTTTAAGTGTAATAAAAAGTACTCCGATCCTTTACCTCAACCTAACCGGAAATTAAACCGTCTTGGTTCATGCACGTGAGTTTTTACGACCAAAGAAAACAAACCACACAATCAAGATGATTATATCAATTAAATTATTTTAAATGCCTGTCAAAGTGTGACCCTGTCGGATTCCAAAAATGCAGCAGGTGGAAAAAAAAAGTAGTTCACAAGAAGCCTGAAGACATTTCTCTGTGGGGAGTGTTTTTCATTTGAAGGTGAAGGTACGTCCTTTTTGTTTTGCATATTGACCGGGATAATGCATAACCAGCACAGGTATGTGGAAGATAGAAGGCTGCCGGTGCTAGCACTACTGATGTTAACCCCTCAATGCAAACCATTTTGACATTGTTTAACCCCCTGTTTAGCCATGTTTAATACAATGTGTTGAGTTATGAATGGTTTTTTTGTGTTTTTTTTATCTTTATGATTAAACAGAATTTAAATTTGCATTTAACCGACTTTGAAATAAGTCTCTACTTACATCCATTACAAGCAAAGCTCCTTAATGAAAAATGTTATTCAAGGTATTATCAGAAAAATTCCCGTTAAGTGCTTTATCTTTATTCTATAGCTCCATTCATTATGTAAAATGTGTTTATTTGTACATGACTACAATTAAAAGACATTTAAGTACAGTGAATATACAGGGGTTAGAAAACAAAAGTTTTCCCAGCTCAGCTCCAACAGTCAAAAATATACAGCATTAAAAATATTTAGTGCCTCTATTTATATTTAAGCCTGAAGCTCATTGAAAAAAAAAGTGTAATCTAATGCAGGTTTGTGTGAATGTTGTAACCGTGGTATCAAGGTTGGAAATGTTGGCCTTATTAGCATGATTTATAAAGATCACTGCAGTGATAAGACAAATCAGTAATTCAGTTTGAAGGATATTTTTCCAATCGTAGTTTGAACAAAATGTTTTTTGTACGTTGTCATGTCCCAACATCAAGTCAATAAAGTTTATTGTACAAATATTACCCTTCTAGCATGGACCCAAGTGTTTTTCCATCGTTTCTCCTCTGTGCTGTAAACTGAATTTTTCCACAAGAGTTCCAAGACAGAATAACGGAGGCATGTGACAGAACATAAACCCATAAATCTTTTTGTTACACAAACTGAAACTCGTACAGCAGACAACAAAACAAGTGTGATAACATGCCTCATACCTGGTGTTTTTATTGGCGGTATTTCACAGGTTAGACCGGAATCGCAATAAAACGTGAGAACAAGGGGAGGACATCTGTTGAAGCATTGCCAAAGCTATCTGAGTAATCCACAATACAACCTCTGTTGATGATCACAAACATACTCTTATCACTAAGTAATTATTGCTTCACTTTGGGGAAAAAAACACTTCAGTGCAACATATCAGCTAAAGAACAAAACATTTTGATTCACTTGTACTGCAAACACTCATGACTAACACAATATTCCAGGTCCTGTAGGTTGTGAAATCCAAACACAAAAGCTGATGAAATGAGTCCTGCTGAGTAATGAACATGAAGACTTGCATGTGCAGGAGACGTATCTCCAAGATTAGATTTATTTTAGCCTCCTGACTCATACACTGGTTGCATGTCGTTCACTCATGGTGTGGATTTCTTCCGAACTAAAAGACAGACCTGACGCTGGAAGGTGAGCCTAGGTGAGAGAACCTGGTGAGTCATGAAGCCGGGACAGTGTGTCATGTGCTAAGGCTATTAGAGAAGGATCTGGTCTCCTTAAATAACTTGGATTTACGCCTGCCATTGAGACTAAAAGACACACGAAAGGCTGTTTAGGGGGCAGAAGAGAGCATGGATGGAAGGCATTTGTATGAGCTGACTGAGAGGTTGACTCAGAGTCGTAGTGCGAGGACATCTTGCGTTGAGCTGTGTGCTGTGTTAAGACGATGACTCAGTCTGCAAGGTGTGAAACCATGGACTGTGAAACGTCTTAGTATATGATCCATCTCCTGAATGACAACTGCACAAGCACTGACCTGGCTGAACTCAAGGGTCCGTTTGAGAGTTTTTCTTGTATTGGTTGCAATTTGGTAAAAGACGTCAGTCCTGCAATTCCTTAAATGGCCACTCGAGGCTGCCTCCAATAACAAATCAGTCCCTTTGTTAGAAGGCTTAACTTTACAACAGAAATAAACATTCACAGTTTGGTGCAGGAACACCTTTTGTCTCTTTAGCTTATTCTACCATTTATTAAAACTGTGAAAGGTTGACATTTTAAAGAGCATGTCCTTTCAAATTCTTAGTGAGGATTAAAGTTGTGCAAAATGAAAGGGGCTAGTCCACTTTGAGTGACATTTGGTTACCACAGTGAAGCCACACATTGAATTTAAGACCAATATTCACTCTCTTATGTTTCCATTCTTCAAGGTTCAATGCAATACAAATGAAAGGTTAAAAAGACCAGACAGAATTCATAAGAACAAACATCGTCGTTTACATCAGGTCAAGTCCTTACACAGAAACCCACTCAAAAGTTCAGAATATCCTGGCACGGTAAAAGTGCATCATCTTGTGTTGGCTTTGTTAGTTAGTGCTAAAGCTGCAGGTGCAAAAGTGTTTCAGTAGTGTTTTGTTCTCCTCTTGAGAGCAACAAAGCGTCAACCGGGGTAGAGAAGCTGAACAGTCATGGAGGCTAGAGCCTATCTTACGCTGTTGCTGTAAAGAATTAAGATCTTGGTCACCACAAACACTAGAGAAGATATATAGAGATTTATATTGTGTAAATGAGATTCTTAATCTCAATGAGGTTTCCCTGGTTAAATAAATTCTAATAAAATGAAGTATTTTAAATGTGACTCTGAGATAAGTTAAGTTAAAAATGTAGATATTTCTTGTTGAAATCATAGATACTCATGGATCTATGGTGCCAGATTAAAAAAATAAACTAAATAATAGAGAGTAAAGGATCATTATGAGGGTATTTTTTAAACCATGAGGAATGTAATATTTCCTCATTTCAGCAAACAAGGCTCAGGTGAAACGGATTATGTTCTCATTAGAGCCTAAAGTCTGAATCAAACCTCAAACTGTGACCTTACAAACCCTCTGAGATCTCGTGGGGTTTGTGACCAGGAGCTAGCGTTCGAAGAAACCAGCAGGAGTAGCAGCTACTCCTCAGCTCACCTTTTTGGGTTCTGTCGTTGATGAAGCCTGGCCGGGAAAATTCCAGGTGAAATTGCAGTGAAACATTTGGCTCTTTGCATTCACAGATGAAACTCACTGAAAATTTCAGGACGTTTTCAGGAGTTTTGTGAATAGCGCTGTATTTAGCCTTCTTTTGTAAAGTGGCCGACAAGAGCAACTGACCTCTACAGCCGAAGTGACTCACATTATAGGAAAGAGGTGTGTGAAATTCAGAAAGCATATCAATTCACAATGAAATGAAAATAGTACAGAACAAATGCAATGACCAGATCATGATAGAAGTGAAAGACACGGGCTGCAAAAGTGGAAACCGCCATATTAACATCAAACGTGCTGCAAACACATGAACAATTCAAAGTCAGAAAGGTGATGATAATGCAGTTGTTTCAGCGTCTAGTTCCATTGCAGCACTTTTCAGATGTTGCATTTGTTTTGGACTTTGGCATTTACTTTTGAACTGATATCATTTCTGAAGTCGTATTGGCCATTATGCCCTCGTTGGCCAGCGTATGATTGTCTACCTGTGAATGCTGATTCAAATCTAGTTGAGATATTCCAGCTTTTCAAATATGATGGTTTTCTGCCACCCTCTGTTTTCCACTTAGTTGATTTTATATTTGTGTATTTGTCAGAGAAATAAAAGAAAAGTAAAGACAGCCACTTGGAGTCTGGTAAAATATGATTGGCATTTTTTAAAATATTTGTGGACCCCTTGCATAATAGTGGAAAAAAGTATTACTTCAGCCTTATTAACATAATTACAGCAGAGTGACGGACAAGCTGGCATCCCCTGTAGCTCAGTGATGAGGGTCAGCTGACAGGAGCATGCAACACACTCACACACATTATTCAGTGTGGTGTAACGATGCTTACATAACTCTCACTTAAACAGCAGCATCCCCCTTCAACCCATGTTACACACTGTGCATTTATTTGCATCAGTGACACAGATGCAGGACTTAATCCCAACAGCTGGATTGACCAGATAAAAGCCGTGACCTCAAGACGAATTCTGAGAAAAAAGCTCTGTATGTTACGTGTCAATCTCTCAGCTGGGGGCTGACCACAGGACGTCACTTTTACAACAACAAAAAAAATCAGAGAGCTGTGATGACATTTGTGCTGTCTGCTGGCCAAAAAGCCTCAAGGTGGATTACACATTTGATTTGACGAGGGATCACTTCCTGTGATCTCATCAGTCCTATGACGTCTGGCACAGGCTGGGCTCATCCTGTACAGTCAGCTTTATTGGGATTTACAAGGTCTCTGTCTCCCCTTTACCCACGCGTCTGCTGAGATTGTGTCCTGAATTTGACACAAAACCCTCTAACAGAACCATAATCAAACACCTTTTAAACCCAACCCTTCAAAATAAGATGTGAAGGCTTTTTTGAAGACTTCTCTGCAGCTCCAGATATACAGTTTTGCTTACAGTAGCAGGAGGCTGAGCAGGTTACAACAGTGTATTGGCGAGAGGTGGGGAACACTTGGGAGTGTTTACCAGTCAATTACAGGGCTGACGTATAGAGAACGAGAGCAGTTTATAGATGACAATTAACCTAATGAGCATGTTGTTGGACCGTGGGAGGAAGCCAGACTACCTGGAGAAACTCAACGCATGTACGGGCAGAACTTGTTAACTCCACTGCAAAGTTTTGGCCGGGGATTCAAAACAGGAACCTTCTCGCTCACCATTGCAGCACTTTCTTTATGCCAACTAATCCTAACACAGTTTCAGCTTATTACAATTTTTCAGATGCTTTCTTGCACAAGTGGCCTATATGGCTAAATATTTGATGAATTCAGTCTCACTCCAATATAATGTCTAAAAAGGGGCTCTATTACTGCATACAATGAAGTGTCTGGCATCAGCAAGTAATCCAATGGATGCAGTCACAGTTATGATGAAACAGTGGAAAAGAACAACAAAAGAGTCCAAAGCAGCTTCATTACATTCACGTCTTGCTTGTGGTAAATGTTCCTGATTATTACCTGCTGCGTTCAAACATCAGCTTAAATAGTACCCAGGGGATGACTGGAAACGTTTTGGAAAATGTGGGGTTTGAAAAATGTGGTTGTTTGCGTTCACACATGTGAACCCGTGTTGTTTGTGCAAATGTGAAAAGGGCTGGACGCATAAAAAGATGGGAAAAAAACGTGTTCAAAGTTTGAGTTTAGATATAAATGTTTATGTTGATTATTACTGGCTGTCAAATGAGATACAGGTAATGGTATAACATTGTTTGTCATCCATTCTATGTTTTTTTTTTAGAAAGAAAACACCTTTTTAGAAAGGATTCAACCCTAAGGCAGGCCAGACAACAATTCTAGAAAGTGTGCATTCATAGAGATGAGCAGTAATCAGCTCTTATTCATATAGATTTAGACTACTCCACAATTATTGAATGGATACTTGGTGTGGGCCAGTTTGAAAGTATAAGTATAATATATAGTCTCGTGTAAAGGTTAATGTTTATATTGCACTGTCACCACAAACTCTTCGGGCTTGGTTTCTTATTCCGTATTTCCTCCATGTTGTACAGAACATCACATCATTGTCCTCGGTGGTAGCTTCAACCCCCCCAAATCATGAAACAGCGATCTACATTAAAGTAAAACACATTTTTTGGAAGAACATTTTGTTCATTGAGCTATTTTCAGAACCAACCCAGGGGCTGAAATATGATGATATGATTGTTCAAGTCTGATAAATTATTTTAAGCTTTGCCTGATCTGTTCCCTTTATGTCGCTTTTGTTATTGTGCAGATATGTTCAAACAGCAAAACAGACTCCGTCAGGATTTAAGGACATGGTTGGAATAGGATTATTCGCAGAGATCACATTATGATAAGGAGACAGTGGGGAATAGATAACACAGCATGTTCTTATTTATAGACTAAACAGAGCAGCTCTTGTTTTAATATCGAAACTTTCTTTTAATGTCTGATGCAGAAATGGGAGTCGGGCCTAAACAGCCGGTGTTTGTGTCCAAACACAGATTCAGATGGTCAGTTCTGGGCTTTTCGTCAGTATGCAAATCACGTCAGCTGGCCAATTGTTCAGCGTCACGACCACCAAACAAAGCTCAAATTCATCATGCGCGTCTGCTGATGGAGCAGGCCACGACAGACCGCCAAGGCAAAGTCTGCTCCTCTATGGGACGTATTGTTGTACGCCAATGCAGTCTGAGTCATCCACCGTGAGCGCCCTCCTCGTGGAGGCTCCAGAGCTTGCCAACACCCACCAACAACGGCTGTCCACTTGGTTATAAAATCCCTCCCACATAGAAACAGTCTGTCGGTGACTGTTTTTTAAACTACTATGGACTGTGTTGATTGATGGATTCTTTAATCCTGTATAATCAATTTGAAGAAATGTTCCTAATAAAAATCTGACATAAAATATTTGAAACACATACTGCACATTCTTCCTTCAGAACATTTTAAAATAACACAAATAACAGGTTAACTGTAATGTTTAGCTGTAGTATACAGAGCGTTTATGTCATTTCATGAAAGTGGGGAGTCATTTTGAAATGATGTGATTAAAACATAAAGGACATTTCATCCTGTATATTATCTTGGACTTCTTAAGTTGAGGACTTTTCCTCTTCACCTATTTTTGTAAAATGTTCAGCAGGTGGAAGGGCTTCAGACTATTTCGGACTATATTCCAATCTTCTTTGCACTTTTTCTTAATTATCCAATACACCATGGTTTGCTATTCATGTGTTTACTGCATACACATTTTATTTCCCCCCTTTTAACCCCTTTAATTAAAAAAAACACCTTCAAAAATAATGATCACGTGTTAGCTAACAGTTTGTATCCTCAAGATCATTCAATCATTTAAAACATTACCTTTATTTTTCTTTGTTTTAGCTCTTAACTCTGTATTTGGATGTTTTCTTGTCTTTTTTATTCCCTCTTTCCTTTCTTTCTCTGTACCTAAAGTGAGATGAATTATGATTATTCTATATTTATTAACCTTTCATATTTTGTCATTAGATATTTTCTACTGCTATAGTTGGATAAAGGAAGGATTTCAACCAAAAACAACATATTAAAAGAGAAAACGTTATATCCGGCCGCCATCTTTGGTATCCTACTGCCCCCTGCTGGGTGAACCCGTGCATGCAACTGCCAGAATGACACAACTACGTCACATCCGCTGGTCAGAGTTCACTTTAACACACAGCCGGTGAGAGAGAAGGTGAGTTTTCTGCATCGGCGTCCATCCAACTTTATTTCCTAAATATTTAAAGTTTATTACTTCTTCAAATAATCTTTGAGCTCAGAGTTCTTTAAAGATGGCGGTTTTTGTTGACGAAGTTGTAGTTTTAAAGGTTTTAAATTAGTCTCGAGCAGATGTTGGTGTGGAAGTACTTTTAGGTAACGTGTTGGTGTTTTTTTTTTTTTTTTTTTTATCACTACTAATATTTATTATGTTTTATTTACAGATTTACAGGTAAGACGTCGACAAAGTCAAGGAACAAGATGGAAAGGTAAATATAATTTGTGTTTTTTTAAACCCTCGTGTAGTTGGTATGGGAAGTGAATGGATGAGCATGTTGTTCACTTTAGTAATTCCTCCTGAAAACTTTCACTTTAACACTAAATGACGAACACTAGGGTTAAATGTGTGATTGTGCAGACCTTCCAGCGAGGCTCAGCCTGCAGTGGCTCTGATCTTTCCTTCAGTGTCTGCTAGAGAGACGTGAGGCCGTTTGAGGTCCTGCTGTGTGCTCCTCATGGCAGGGTTATAGGTAAACCTCCGACAAAACACAACGTTTGTCACTGTAAGAGTCCAGTTATTATTAGTAGTGAATAGTCATTGAGCTCACCTTTATTCTGAGTTCACTCCTCATGATGCATTAAGTGTCTTTAGTTAGTTTGTGTGTGTGAAAGAAAAAGTCTTATTGTGAAATTCTCTTTTACAGGATGCAGATGAAGGATGGTGTGTCTCCGCTCAGAGCTCCTGACTGACATCTGAGGCTCCTCAATGACTTCAGGTCAGTATTTGTGATATAAAGGAGAGGAACACTTTGTTTAGACTGCAACATTATAAAGAGTTAGAGCTGTACTCAGATACTGTTGTTACATAAGTACTGTAATGATCGTGCAGACCTTCCAGCGAGGCTCAGCCTGCAGTGGCTCTGATCTTTCCTGTAGTGTCTGCTAGAGAGACGTGAGGCCGTTTGAGGTCCTGCTGTGTGCTCCTCATGGCAGGGTTATAGGTAAACCTCCGACAAAACACGACGTTTGTCATTGTAAGAGTCCAGTTAATTCTCGTAGAGGATCATCTTTGAGCTCACCTTTATTCTAAGTTCACCTCGAGGGGGTGACTGAGTGTTCACTGCTGCACAGGATTCTGTTCAAGGGTTTTTTTTTGTGTGCACTACTGCTGCAACATCGACTGATTTAAGAATCACAACATACAGAGCAAGGCATCTGTAATCACATGAGATTACATGTGAAAATATGTTTAAAATGTAGAAATGTAAGAAACTTAAATGCTAAATAAATGACCTCAGTTATAAACGTTTTAGATTTTTCTCTTGTTTTCATGTGTTTAGACTTTAACTGGCCTTTCTTTAGAACTTAGCACTGAATAAAATCACTACTTCAGTATTTAAAGAACAGATATAAAGACATAATTTGGTCAGATGTTCAGAATGACTTTGCCGTGTTACTTTGTGTATGAACAAAAAGTCTTATTGTGAAATTCTCTTTTACAGGATGCAGATGAAGGATGGTGTGTCTCCGCTCAGAGCTCCTGACTGACATCTGAGGCTCCTCAATGACTTCAGGTCAGTATTTGTGATATAATGAAGAGGAAGGAGAGGAACACTTTGTTTAGACTGCAACATTATAAAGAGTTAGAGCTGTACTCAGATACTGTTGTTACATAAGTACTGTAATGATCGTGCAGACCTTCCAGCGAGGCTCAGCCTGCAGTGGCTCTGATCTTTCCTGTAGTGTCTGCTAGAGAGACGTGAGGCCGTTTGAGGTCCTGCTGTGTGCTCCTCATGGCAGGGTTATAGGTAAACCTCCGACAAAACACAACTTTTGTCATTGTAAGAGTCCAGTTAGTTCTCGTAGAGGATAATCTTTGAGCTCACCTTTATTCTGAGTTCACCTCGAGGTGACGCTTCTGAACCTTTCCATGTGCCACAAAGTCATGACTGAGTGTTCACTGCTGCACAAGATTCTGTTCAAGGGTTTTTTTTGTGCACTACTGCTGCAACATCGACTGATTTTAAGAATCACAACATACAGAGCAAGGCATACATAATCACATGAGATTACATGTGAAAATATGTTTAAAATGTAAGAAACTTAAATGCTAAATAAATGACCTCAGTTATAAATGTTTTAGATTTTTCTCTTGTTTTCATGTGTTTAGACTTTAACTGGCCTTTCTTTTGAACTTGGCACTGAATAAAATCACTACTTCAGTATTTAAAAAAACAGATATAAAGACATAATTTGGTCAGATGTTCAGAATGACTTTGCCGTGTTACTTTGTGTATGAACAAAAAGTCTTATTGTGAAATTCTCTTTTACAGGATGCAGATGAAGGATGGTGTGTCTCCGCTCAGAGCTCCTGACTGACATCTGAGGCTCCTCAATGACTTCAGGTCAGTATTTGTGATATAATGAAGAGGAAGGAGAGGAACACTTTGTTTAGACTGCAACAATATAAAGAGTTAGAGCTGTACTCAGATACTGTTGTTACATAAGTACTGTAATGATCGTGCAGACCTTCCAGCGAGGCTCAGCCTGCAGTGGCTCTGATCTTTCCTGTAGTGTCTGCTAGAGAGACTTGAGGCCGTTTGAGGTCCTGCTGTGTGCTCCTCATGGCAGGGTTATAGGTAAACCTCCGACAAAACACAACTTTTGTCATTGTAAGAGTCCAGTTAGTTCTCGTAGAGGATCATCTTTGAGCTCACCTTTATTCTGAGTTCACTCCTCATGATGCATTAAGTGTCTTTAGTTACTTTGTGTGTGAACAAGAAGTCTTATTGTGAAATTCTCTTTAACAGGATGCAGATGAAGGATGGTGTGTCTCCACTCAGAGCTCCTGACTGACATCTGAGGCTCCTCAATGACTTCAGGTCAGTATTTGTGATATAAAGGAGAGGAACACTTTGTTTAGACTGCAACATTATAAAGAGTTAGAGCTGTACTCAGATACTGTTGTTACATAAGTACTGTAATGATCGTGCAGACCTTCCAGCGAGGCTCAGCCTGCAGTGGCTCTGACCTTTCCTGTAGTGTCTGCTAGAGAGACGTGAGGCCGTTTGAGGTCCTGCTGTGTGCTCCTCATGGCAGGGTTATAGGTAAACCTCCGACATTTGCATTTTGGTTGCAGAAAAGCAAGCGAGGTGAGTAGATGATTCAAGTTGTACTCCTCCTGTGTCGTACATTATCTTATTGACATGAGAACATGTTTTGTTTTCCAGGAGTGATAACTTCAGCTCTGTGATCAGCGGCTGCAGGCGTTAGGCATGTTGAACGTCTCTCTGGAGGTAAGATCATCTGAACTCTTCAGTGTGTTCAGTGAAACTAGATTCAAAGAAATGATTTGGTATAAAAATGAACTGGATGTATACAGTCCAGCTCAGTGAGGTATGAGCTGACGTTTCCTTGTAATGAAGATAAATGCACCTGAGAATGCACTAAGAATTGATGAATCCTGTTTTTGTTCTCCACAGACTTCCTGCCAGCCCCAAAAAGACTTGTCCGTAACCGTGACGACTGATGTTAACTGTGAGCTTCAGGATATCTCCAGCAACCAGACTTTGACCCAGGTGAAGAAACAATAAGACTTACTGTAGTGGTGTTTTTTTTTGTTTTTTTTTCAAAGAATGAAATGTGTAAAATAATCTCCTTCTTTCTCTTTAGATTTCACCAGCTCGTCTGCTGTTTGGCTGTCTGATAGTCAGATCATGTGGTTTTGTGTCGTTTGCACACTTTTGGAAAAGGTGAATGTGTATTTATTAGTAATAACACACTGTGGAAATAAACATCTGAAACAAACCTGCTGTAGTTTGGGCTTTATTAGTGTCTGCATGATAAACTGTGTTTAGGTAATACAGCGCAGTGTTGTGATGGATCATGTTGTGTATTTGTCATGTGCTCATACAGATGTGCAGTGAACTGTACTGGTGTTTGGTTTGTGAGAACAGCCTGTGGTTGGTCTCACATCCCTCACAGTAAACCTCCTGATTTGTGTCCCTTTGTGGAGCACGATTTGCCTAAACTGTGACAAACTCTAAAATGATTTAAATAAACCTCAGAATCTGATTTTTATTTTATTTTTATTTTATTTTTTTTGTTATTTAAATGACTGTCAATCAAAATAACAGATTTTTTTGTCCTGATGCAGAAGATAAACGGTGCCATGTTCCTCTTAACTAAAACTATTAAGTTGTTTTTACAAAAGTAGCACGATCAGTGGACTTAAAAAATGTTGTTACATGAAACCTTTACCTCCCTCATATTTGTTGAAACCCAAATCTCTAAACCCCATGATGCTCGCTTTCAAAGTCTTAACTTGAAAAGGAACATTTCAAAGTAAAATAAAAAAATCTCTCTTAACCAGTTTGGTCTTTTTATTTTTAATTTATTAGATTATGTCAGCATCAGTCTTTTCCAAATGAACTTAAAACACATTTTGTTTGTTCTGAAACCAATGAGTTTGTAATAGTGATCAAAATCCAGGTGAGGGAAAAACTGCACTCGTCTGTTTTGTAAGTCAGGATGTTGTAATGTAAGTAAATAACATTTAATTTTAACGTACAGTTTAAATTCTTTAATAAAACTTATTACAAAGCAGTTCCTCCTGTGACTGAGGAACAATCAATTCATCTTGTATCCTAAAAATGTTTGTGGAGATTTAAATATTTGTAATAAATCGGGTAGATTTCTAATATGTTCCCGGTACTTCTAATACTTTTAATACAGCAGATATTTTATTCTACACTTTTATTATTAAAGTGTAGAGCGATTCAAATTTGGTATTCTGTTTTGAACTGTTTACCTGAAGCGGATGTGACGTCATTACTTTCTGTATCATCTCAACTAAACAACGTCATGACGTGACATTACAAAGAGTGAGCTCCAACAGAGTAAGTAACAAACCCGAGTGACTAAAACAAACATTTACTTCTTCTTTTTGTTTCCTTTATGCTCTACGAAGAAAATGTTTGAAAAAAACCCGAATGTTTAACCGGAAATAAGAACGAGTGAACTCATGACTAGACTCACCTGTTCTCTCAGGTCTACATTTGTATTTCTCCATCTCTTATCACTGCTAGTTTGACCTTAGCCTTTACGTTTCCAGAGAAACTCTCTCAGAGTAAAGAAGTGAAAAGAATCTTAATCTGTGTTAGTCTAGTTTGACCTTCAAGCTCTTAACTTTCAGTTTCGATGAAACAGTTTTTAAGTTTCATGTTGGTCCTGGTGTCAAAGTAGAACATCGAAAAGTCTAAAAATGTACTTAAAACGAGTCACTATGATGTTAAAGATGACTGTATTATCGTTTCTGATGTATTAGTTAAACACTACTTTGTTGTACTGTACTACTTCGTTTTATTTTCCGCAAGTTTGAGCTCATTTAAAAAAAAGCTGTTCATATTTCTGTTTGTAAAATATTCATAATTTCATTTATGTAGGTCTTTCAAAAAAAAGTGATTTACACATGGAAATAAAATGCCAAAATAAAGGAGAAGTTTGAGGAAGACTGTGATTAAAAATGTAAAAATGCTATAGTCAGGGGCTAAGAGAGAGAGAGAGAGGGGTCGAGGGGTCAAGGGGTCCTCCTTGTTGCTTTTTTTCTGTATTTTGAACCATTTCTAATCAAAGACAGAATGTGTTTTAATTCTCGATCAGTTTGAGGAAACCTCAGTTGTTTCTTCTTGCAGTTGTTATCATGAACTCTTTGGCTGTTATCGCCCTCTACTGACCGACTGAAGGAACTACAACAGTGTCAGGGCGTTAGATTGTAAACTGAGGGTCTCTTAGGTCTTATCTTTCTGCTTTTTTCAACACCCTGGAACTTCAGCTACCTCACACTTAAAAACTCACGGCTTGTGTTTCATCCTGTAAAATACCAAACACAACCTGTAGACCAACAAAAACGTTCAACAGAAAAAAACACCATTGATGTTACTTTACACAATGCGTTAAAAAAAGAGAGGTTTCAGCCAACCCACTCCCATGCACATGTGTTTTCCCATGATGCATCCCTGTTTTAGATCAGCCAATCGACACATCCTTCATTAACATAATGGAGTAAAGAAGTCGTGTTTTTCTGTCCCACAGTTGCTGCTCCAGTGTGTCGGAGGTGAATCATCAACGATATCATGAGGTACCTGAACATTACCAACACATGTATAATTTCCCCCTTAGGTTAGACCCAATTCGAAATGATTGCTCTGGCAGTCCAGAGCGAGCTGAGCCGGTGGAAGCACACACATTGAATAAAGTAAAAAAAACCTATCAGCTCCGAGACGGACAGAACGCGCATCTGGTGGAATTTTAGGCTTCAAGTGTCGTCCTTTTGTCGTGTTGTTTTCATCGTTTGGAAAATGTGTGATGGATGACTCCTCTTCAGAGACCTGAGGGTGACGTCACTGAGACTACGTCCAGTCTAGAGTTTGATCAGATTCATCATTCTGAAAGGTTTGTCTGCAGCTCCTCGTGTCATCCTGATGATGATTCCCTCTCCTTATCCTTTTTTTTTTTTTTTTTATCCCCAGATGGATTTCCCCGTGGAGGCAACAGTACATTTGAATAGTTTCCCCGATAAAAACAAGGTGAGACAAATCCTCAGGTCAAATGGCTTCGAGTTGAAAGAGATGGGACGCGATCAGGTGCGCGTCAACGGGTCGTTTCTGAAACTTCAAGCAGTGAAGGCCTCTTTGGAGCAAAACCTTTATTTACAATCTAAAACAGACATCGCTCCGTCCTCACCGGCTCTGAAGGTTTCCTCTGGAGCCATTCCCAAACGCTACGCCAACACTCATGGTACTACAGGCCGATCAGGATCCCCCAAAAAGCCTCCACATGCTTCTCCATCTTCACCCACAATTATGTCACCTTTTGCATCCGGATCCAATCGTCCGATCTCTCCAGAGCACGGGGATTCTTCTTCTCCAAGGCCGGACCGAGGTGGCTCCTTCAGGCCGGGAAAGGAATCCTTTCTGGTTGATGCCGATGTGTTTTTGTACGCAGAGCAGCTCAGGAAAAAAGACATTGACTGCATCCTGGAGGGCCATAATGTCAAAATGCAAGCCGAGGAAGATACTGAAGACAGCTGCACGATCACTTTGATGGGAAAGAGTGCGAGAATAGCTGTGGGGAAACTCCAGAGTCTCCTGGATGATCTCGGAAAATCACTGCGCACTCAGGAGGTTCCTCTGAGGGACCTGGATCACGAGGGCCGAGATCTTTTAGAGCGCATTCGGAAACATAAAAACATTTTTGATTCAGTGCTCGTGCGTGAGAAAAGTGACCGACTCCACCTCATAGGAGGGTCTGGTGAGAGCTACAGCTTGAAGCAAAGGCTGCTGGGGAAATCGTCTGACCAGTCAGGACGCACCGGGAGGACGCTGGATAGAAACTCCAGAGGGAGAAGCAGCTCTTTGCCACCGATCAGTCGCAGGAACACAGAAATAGAAAGGAGTGCTAACGCTAATCAATCGCCTGCGGGTGCTGCGGGCTACTCTCCGTCAAAGTACCAGGATGATGAACAGAAACATGTCGGGACCGAGCGGGCAGCTGCTACTCGTTCTGGTTCAGGCAGATCTTTTAGATCTTTTGGGAGAAGAAGCCAATCAGAGTCCCGCAAAAAACCCAAGCCAGAGAAGACGAATGGACCGCTGCAAGAAAGAGAAAACAATCGAACTCCTGCTAAACCACCCAAGACATTCAAGCAGTTACTAACTGTAAAGACAGAAGATGTGAAGCAGAAGTTTAAAAGTAGGTGGAGTATTGGAAAGAAAAAATGAGCCTGGACTTGACAGCACTGAGATCTTCTTTTTCTCTATTTTTGACCTTGATAATTTTTATTTGAAGTTTGAAATAACATTACATATGAAACTTAAAGGCTTTATATTATATTATTTTTTTGATCCAGCAGATGTCGCCCTTGAGCACCAGCATGAAACCAAAACAACTCGCGCTGCATTGTTGTGTTAGCATGCTAATGCTAGCGATCTTTATTATGCTCGTATCTTCACACTGCATGTAAATTTACCTGAAATGAGCGTGATCTAGAAACACAGTTAAGCAGTGAGTACAGTATGTTATTCTTCTTTTCTCTAGTCCCTCAATTAAACAACTTTTATACACGAGGGGAGGAGTCAGCCGGCCGTCCGGGCGATGTAAACAAACTGAAGATAGGACTCTGAAAACATCACAGACAGTGGGACTCGGGTGTTACACCCATTGTAGACAGTCATGACTCACAGAGTTATTTTCAGAGGATATACTTGATTTATATTATATTTAAGTGTGAAAAATCACATATAAAGCCTTTAAGTTTGTTAGAAAGCTACAGTCTTCTGTCCTTTGTTACACTTTCTTTGTCAGCATGTCGGTTCATTATAAGTGCAGGAGATGGACAGAAGACTTCTTATAGATGACATCATTTAAAGTTAGTTTTGTAATTTGTGTTTAACTCTAACACACTAATGTCATACTCGGTGTCTTTATCCATTTTGTCAATAGATTGAATATTCAAATCCCCATCACGGTTTCTTCAGGTCATGCTGATGTCCTAAAGCGGCCCACGGTCCACAGCCAGCCCCCCCCCCCCCCCCCCCCCCCCAAAGCTTCCTATCCGACCCCCAGACTATAAATAACCTCGGGTGATTAAACTAAGAACATAAAATTAAAATCACAAGGCTGAAATACTTGTATGAGGTAAATTAGAGATTTTACATTTCTCCTCTGACACCAGCCTCTTCACATAAGGCTTGACATCTGTCAGGCTTATGTGCATACATATTTTAAAGTCCCGCCCCCACGGTGTCTAAGGTCGAAAGGTTCTATAGCACTGAGCCTCAGCCGCCCAGATGTTTGATCAACAGTCCTAAACTTGTAGATAATTAATTCAGTATAATGTTCAGAGGAAAAGTGGAACATTGTCACATTCAACATTTTGCAAATTTGGTTGCAAATACATTTTCATTCATTTGGCTGATCAAATAATCGATTAAATGTATCTGTAGGTGTGATTATAGTTTTTCATTTTCGTAGCACAGACGAATCATGACTTTTATTCTTCAAAAAGAAACGTTTTCAAATCAAGCAACAACCTCCGGTGTTTAAAAATGAAGCCAATAAAAAGGTGCAAAATCCTGCAGTTCTTAAAGGGTCTGCTTGAGGCTGGCTTCAAGAGCCCCAGTACTCACATACACACACCACATATTTTTTGAAAACGCACCGTTTTGATTTTATGAACGATACGTGTTATCCATAGTTGGGCGCGTAGCTGACATGATTGACAGGTGGGCACCATGTAACGGTTCGTCAAGAGGCTTAAAACCCGCCTCAGCTCTCAGCCTGTCGTTAGGTTGACTGAAAGTTAGGCTGACACAGGATTTCCAACATGGCGGCTGCTGCCGACGAGCCTCCAGAGCCCCCTGCAGGAACAGATGAGTGACGTCACTCAGGCTTCAAACGTTAATATTTACAGTCTATGGTTCAAACTTAGATTACTTTTGCAAAATATTAACACATTTATTTACAATTCTAGACTAACACAATTGTATGTATTGTAATATTTAAAGTCTGTTCTGTAAATGTTAACATTATTCTGAATCTGTACTCTGGATTATCGCTTCTGGCTGCTAAATTATAACTTTTGTAAATATAAATAATTAGACACATTTCCATTAATATACAGTAATAATAAAAAAGGAATTACTTGGAAGTTTTTGTAGGTGTTTATTAAATGTTTTAATAAGTTGAATGCCTCTCTCATGTTCATGTGTTTATGCCATGATAACACTGAACATCCAGGGCTCCTGTGTGTCTGCGTCGTTACTCCATCACCATCATCTCGATGGAAACAGACGCGAGAGGAAGCGTGAAAAGGAAGTGAAACGGTCTCTGAAAGACAACTTAACTCATGCTCAGAGAGGAAGTCTTCAAGGCGGGTGAGGATCTAAAAGCGGCTGTAGTTAGAAGAGGATATCGTCACAGGCTGTCAAGAAGCAGGAGCTCAGCAGTAGGTCGGTGTTTGTGTAGCTCTCGTAGTTATTGCGTCAGTGTGATGGTAAAATGCCTCGGCTCTCGTTGTCTAATCAGTGCCTGAATCAAGTCTGAAATACGGAGCCTTCAAACGGGGCAGCACCTACAGTGTGACGACAAGAATGACTCAGAGATCTTCTATTTTATGGAAAGATCTGGTGATAAATGTCTCGTCCTGTGCAGAGCGCACGGGGTTCCCCTGATTGTTTCGGTCTGTTGCCAAGGAATCCAAAACACTTCACGATATCTGATTGTCAGGACGTACTCAGTCAGCCTTTTAGATTTTTATCATCACATCACTCTTTCATAATTACTCAAAGCCATTCACATGTTGTGACCCGGTTAGTCCTGGAGCAGTGTGAGTGCAGGCCAGTGGGCGAATGCGGAGATGGGACCTTAGGGTGACTGTCTTTTTTTTTTTATAGTGCTTTATACAATTCTCGTTGTGTAAACTGTAAACATGACAAAACATGGAAGCCTACACTTCATTTAGCAGACGCTTTTATCCGAAGGGACGAACATCAGAGAGTAAGTTCAACACAACCCCGTCAGTAACCCGTCAAATATAAAGGGAAAGCAGTAACAAGTACAATAATTATCCAGCATTTTATTTGATTGTGTTCTGGATGTGACTTTTATGTCAAGTAGCTAGCGGCACATCCTCAACAAAGACTCTATTCATGAAGCAAACAATGTAGAGCTTAACTCAGAAAAAAGCATCTGAGTCATGAGTCTGAGCTGTGTCACTGTGCCGCTGTTTGGAAACACAAAAAAAACACACTGATGAAACATGTTAAGAGAGCTGCCAGCAGCTTTAGTGCATGTTGAGCTTCACACAGTGCTGAGAGGTTAAAGGTTGAAATAATGATTCCCTCTGCTAGTTCTAATAACTTTAATATCTGCTTCTACTTGGTCAGAGAACGTGTTTAATCAACTTTGACAGTTTGTGTAAGATTTTGTTCTTACATGTTGACTAAAAATAGAAAAGAAAAGAAAAGAGAAACGCTGCCATCTGGAGCTGTCAACACAAATCAGCATGACTTGATGATTCTTGTAATAATTAAGAAAATAAGAGGGCAGGTCCAATAAGGAAGACATGACAGAATGTTTTGTAGGTTTTGGTCGGCTGTAAGGTAACTTTGGGAAAGTCCATTTGGGTGCTTGTCTTTATTTCACTTTATTTATTAATTCAAATAAAGTTAAGCTTACCCCGAATAAAGACCAAAGACATGTTAGTCTTTGGCTTTTTTTTTTAATGCAAACTGTGAGACATTTGTGGACAACAAATTCCAAAAGGAGTTTAAGAAAACCTGTTCATGTCAGATGTTAGTCCTCTGATGTGAATCTTAGTTGACTACTAACTGCAGGTAAATCAATGTTGAAAGTTGCACTTACATAAAATGTGTTTATAATTTTGTTCTTCGACTAAAATGTAAAGAAACCGACCATGTTATGTTAGCAAAACATTAGCCTCAGATGGCTAAGCTAGTAGCCGCGACTGACTAGTTTGGCTGCCAACTAACAAAGTCCACAACATAAAAGTTATATTAAAACGGTTTCCACAGATTATACTCCAACACTGATATTCAGGGAGAAGAATCACAGAGCAAAGTAAAATCTAAACATTTCAATGCTAGCTAATCTGTTACTGTTATGGAACTGTACAATCAAAATAATGTTGAACTGAAAAAAAAACTGCTGCTGGTTCAATTTACGAAGATGTACAATCATTACCGCTCTTTTTATGTTTTACTTTTAACCTTTTTATATAAAGTCCTACAACCCTTCACATACAACTTTATGAGATCTAATACCCCAGGACTGGTCGTCTCTAGACTCTGGTAGTTACTTGTCAGGGACCAAAAACAAAGAAGAGAGATTAACTAGGCTGAAAAATTCTTGGAAAAAGTTCCAGATTTGAAGAAAACAGTGAAGTCGTGTTTGAGGGATTTACAAATCAACCATCTCTGGATTAGTCAGCGTCCTGTATCTCTGCACCTACTCGTCTTAACATGGCACAAACAAAGGGGCTGTCGCTAAACATGCGGGCTGTAATTTCCCAAAACACACAAATGAGTTTCTCAAGCTGCTGCCGGCTCTTCTACGAGTGGGAAACCTCTGATTTAAAGGGGAAAACCCTCAGGGACATGTTGTACTGCCAATGCCAAGTTAAAAAAAGGAAATGCCACGAACCTTCCCAAGAGAAAAGGGCCATTTTCCACCCCAAAATTAGCAAAGATAAGTGCTCTTTTCTTGCAGCCTGTAAAACATGGGTGCATTTTTCTTACACACAAATGATAAGGCTTAAAATAAAATCTGTAGAGTCTTGTGGAGCGTCACACACGTTTGGAAATGAAGAGGTCTTGTGGCAGGAAGAAAGAGACAGAAGTAGATGCAGAAGTGGTGAGTTTGTAAAGATAGCCTCCTTCTATTTATACAGAGATGTGTGTGTGAGGGCATAGGCTGACTGACAGGATGACGTGCTGTAGCTTGCAGACCACAGCGCTCTGTCACTCGATTAAACACGCCCTAAATCCACCCCAAAAAAAAAAAAAAAAGCTTACCACGCCCACTGCCTGCACTACCGGGCCCCATACTTCTCTCTCTTCTTCCTCCCTTGAGCTGCTCTCTGTTCCTTTTCCCTGTCTGTCTTATTTTTTATTTTAAAGCTCGCTGAAGGCAGGCCAGGATGGCGGAGCTGGAGGGCCTGGAGTTCGGGAAGTCGGACTTCGTGCTCCTGGATGAGGTGACGATGGAGCAGTTTATGGAGAACCTGAAGTTGAGGTAAGGCCTGAGCGACTGTTAGAAGAAGAGGAAGGGAGGGGAAGCAGCTGGATGTCAGAGATGCAACGAGGAACGCCTCATACAAACCTGATGTATGTCTCTTTCTGCAAGTCTTTGTTCATCCTGCCAAGAAAAGTTAAAAATTAGAGTCAAACTTGTACAGTTTAGGATTATTATTACACTTTAACTCTCTCTGACATTCATAAACTTACTAAACTCTTGTATTAAATTACACATTTTACAATTTCTTGACGACTTCTTAAAGAAGGAGATATAATAAAGAAATCAAATTAACATAAAGAGGAAAAAAAGTGTGAGTCACCACTACCGTTCCCGCTCTCTCACATTATTCAGAAATAAGCTTGTGGTTTATTTCATCATCAGCTCGCATCATACAACGCACATTACCAATGACCACATTTTTGTCTCTTTCTATCTTTTTCTCTCTGCGCCTGCCTCTATCACTCCCTCTCGGCCCATGCTGCCTCAGGAGGTGGATGTTAACCAATGAAATGTTGGTGCCAATGTTGCCAAGTGCTTTCTCATTGGTGGTAAACGTTTGGCGTCTCTAACAAAGAGAATGTTTTAGACTTTTCTTTGATATAAAGTACTGAAAGAAAACGTATGCTTTTTATTTTAATGACACATCTAGTCTCCAAAAATCTCCCCTACTTTATCTTTTCTGGTTTTGTCTTGGCTACAGTGGTGATTCTAGTAAGTTGGGGGCCGTAGGCAAAAATGAATTGGGGGGGCCCCTCCAACTACCATTATGTCTGCCAGTGTCCTGACGTATATGTTCTTTTTCACTCTCAGGCGGATCATTTCTCTTAATTTTCCTTCAGTGACTTGTATTGACAAAGTATGGTTCTCTCAGGAATATTACATGAGAGTGAGTGCTGTCAGATGGGGCCCCATTAGGGAGGTTTCATACTGTCAATTCTATTGTTGCAGTTTTAAGTTTGTCAGCCTTTGGGGGCCCCTTACTGGACTGGGGCCCCCAAGCTGTTGCCTGTCTTGCCTGTTGACCAGCAGCATCATTTAGTGTGTCATGCTTTTGTGTTTTATTTATCACTGAGTGCAGATTCAGATTCAGACGGGCGACTCTGTGTCACAGCCTACCGAGTCGTTGAAAGAAGCCAAGACAATAATCAGGGAACAAACAGTCACAGCAGCATTCAGGCAATTACCTCCACATGTCAGTAACAACAACTCAACGGCCAATGAGAAGCCAGAGCTAACAAATCTACAAATACATCAATGAATGGACCTCACAGGTAAACTAAATAAAGTGTTATCTGGCTGTTATCACTTCCTCAGTGGTATCTTGTTCTCAATTCAAACTGTTGGACATCACAGTGTCAGGAGAGGCACCAAAATGTCAAAGAACATCATATAAGCTCCAGATTCAGAGGGAAGAATTTGCGCTTTTCGGCTGACGGGAGCGCAGCTAATGCCTCTAAATGAACATTTTTCACATTCTTGCCCTGTCTAGGAGTCAGTCTGTCATCACTGGTTGGCAAATAGTATAAGTAGCTAGAGTTTCAACACACTGCTTGATCAGACTTGTTTGATTGCAGAACACATGCAAAGGATTTCTCTTGATGTGTGCCTTCTTCTTTATCAGTTATTGTTTCTTGTTCCAACATTGAGTTTGTTTAAATGTTTTTGCTCTCACACAGTTTTCTTTACTTGTTAGTGTTGGATAATCAGATGAGTGATTTTCTTTTGTGTTAGTTTTCTATCTTCTGGATTTCTCTGATAAATATGAGCAGATTTCTATGAGAGTTTGTTGACAGAGAGGCGTTTTGCTGAGTTTTCACCATTACTAATGTAAAGTTTGAACTGTTAAACTAGCAGAGATCCAGACTTGATTCAAACAAGACATCGATTTAAAGGGTAGAGGTCGTCTGGTTTTATCAACATATATTCAAGGCAGTAGAAAGTTTGTGCAGCTCGGGTTCTGTCCTGTTCATAAAAGATAAAGTCTCCCATGGACTCGCACAACTGTGGTCTGATTGGTCAGTATATCACCAGGAAGGAGACTAGTCCGACTTCTCCATTTAACTGGCACCAAAGACAACTCTCACGTAGAGGGCCCCTTACATGTGTTACTGCCAGTTCTAGTTCAACCCTACTGCACTACTACATTCAGAGATTATTTAAACTGTTAAGGGGGGGTTAATGACTCAGGTGCAGCAGTAATCACCTTGAGCTGTAAGATCAGGCAGGGATCCGCCTGGATGTGTTGCTCACACAGACATGCCCTTTACCCCTCCTGATCTCAGGACTGAACCAGCTTTCACTTCCCACATGACATCCCATCACTGAAGGTCACTTCACTTTTAGGTGATAGGTAAAGATATCAGTCTCAGTTTCATTTAATTTGGGTAAAAAGTTCAATTTCTTGCTTTTAAGATTCCTCTTGAATATCTGATTCTGGTAGTGGTCGCATGAAACCAAAACAACAAACATGTTTGGCAAAACCTCCGCACATACTGTAGCCTCCGCTCTCCTCCAGCGACACACCTCCAACTCCCCCTCTCCTCACCTTCACACTGAGGAGTTATCAAATCGAACGCACCAAAATGAAGCACCATTAAGCTCAATCGGTGGACAAAATCTGGATTGTTGGGTTAGCAGGCTAATGTTAGCTTGTAGCTTCACATTGCATTTAAATTTACACAGACTGATCGTGGTCTAGAAACATTTACATGACATCCAAATAAGCAGTGAGTACGTTCATCTTCTTTTCTCTAGTCCTTGACCTTGGCCATGTAAACACGGTGTAAACACAGCCTGACAACAACACAGCCTGTGGGACTCGGGCTTTGTGCTCCCCATGTACAGAGGCTACAGTCATCAAAGTGGGCAGCCTGAGTTCAAATCTGACCTGTGGCTCATTAACTCACTGACGTCTTGTAGCATATCAGTGCTATCCTAACATCCCGTCATTGGCTCCCAATATGCCCCAGAATCAATTTTAAGGTTGCGCTGTTTGTTTTTAAAGCCCTGAATGGATTGGCTCCATTGTACATAACCCACATCTCAGCCTGTACACTTAGAATGTCAGACATGGGCTTCCTTGCTGTCCCTCACTCACGGCCCAAGCTCAAAGATGCTTTTCAGTCAAAGCCCCTAAACTGTAGAACAGCCTCCTCCCGTCCATCAGGCCTGCCCCCCTCTGTGGACTCTGTTCAAGGTCCCATATTCTGCTTTTTCTGGTTTTATATGCTCTTTAGTGTGTTTTCCAAGTGTCCTGTGCATGTTTAGCCACAAAAATTCAAAGTCCGCAGAAACGCGGCTTCTCCTACGTCCTCCTGTTAGCTGTAGCATTAGCCGCATGTAACGCTCGGTTCTAGCCCCCCCCCCGATAAAAATTTGTCAGTGTGGCGTCATTGTCAGTGTGAGATCACTGATCTAAGCCCATTGGCTCGTTGTGACAAGCCCCGCAGCTCATGTTGAAATTTCCGAGACGCGTGCTAAGCAACTGACCAATAACGACAGAGCGGATCGGCCGACTTGGCCCACGTGGGGTCTAACAGTGTGGGCTCAACAGAGCGTAGCTGACGGACTCAGAGCGGAGAGGGAGCAAGGAGGAGCAGTACATGAAAACAGACACTTTTTTCTAACTTTATCTATTGTGAACGTACAAAAGTAGGTACTTAGATTAAATATACAAACCCCAAAAAGGGCAGAATATGGGCTCTTTAACCCTAGAACACTAACTAACGGTTTGTTAACACTATCACTAAAGTCAGGTATATTTTACCATATATACTTCCCATCAAAATATATTAAAGTACAACAATACATGGAGAATTGAAGTACTCTTCATTTATTTCCCCTTATACAAAGTCTCAAAACTAAAAAAAAAGGTATCATGAGGGGACCATATAAAAAGTCTCTTAAATTAGTTAAAAATTAGGGAAAATTCCCCCTAAAATACAGAGCTGGGAACTTGTTTTTCGGTCCACTTGTTCCTGGGACATGTGAGCCTTGTCTGGTGAAGGCTAAGTCTCTCACTGCATTACTGACAAGTGAGGTAAATATTTTACCCACTGTCACTAACGTCGGGTGAAAATCACCCGAACAGGTGCCTGTTGGAAAAAACCAGAGACTGGAGCAGAGAAACACGCCTACCTTCAATGACGTCAAGGGGCAGCATGAAGCTTCCCAAAGACCCTCGCAAATCAGACAGCAGCAACACTTCACCACAATCGTGTGGGTGAAAATCACCCAACGTTGGTGTTCTACGGTTAAGTCCTGCCTCAGGAAGTATTTTTACATGTTAGCATTTGAGTCCTGTGGTCCATCAGGTTTTCTTTAGTATTATTTCTTTATTCTTATAAATGTTGTAAACTCCTGAATGTTGTTTCTTTAATGCAGCTGCTGCTGTTTTTACATGTGCTTCATAAGAACGTTTGACTTGACGTGTAAAGATTAACATAGAAGATAGATATTACTTCATTTGGCTCCATTACCCCATATGACATGTCAATTTTGCACCTCCCATCCTCAACAAAGCCACAGTATGTTTCAAAAATGACACCCTTCAGACCACAAGTTCTCATTTCCTGCTTTCAGAGTGCAGAGACTTGTGTCACTTCTTGTCAGCCAGAGACATAAAGGTGCATTTTTTACCGGGGGTGTTCTCATGGGTGATGTGAAAATGTCATGTAGAAGTGGGGTTCTTTCACTCCTTAAATACAGAAACGATTCTACAGTACATATAAAGATATATATTTACAGCATGTCTTCATTGCTATAGAAATAAAGGATTCCTGTTTGTGATGTTCTTCCACCAGGTTTCAGAAGGGACGTATCTACACCTACATTGGAGAAGTAGTGGTCTCTGTGAACCCGTACACTCAGATGGACATTTACGGTAAAGACACCATCGATGCATACCGGGGTCGGGAGCTGTATGAAAACCCTCCTCACCTGTACGCTGTGTCTGACGCTGCATACAAAGCCATGAAGAGACGAGCCAAAGACACCTGCATCGTCATATCAGGTCTCTTCCCTTTTTCACACTCTGACACATCCTCCACCCCGCTCAACATGTGAAAGGCTACTTTCCAAACTTTACATTAAAACCTGATCAAATATAAACCTTTATCTGTGGTTTGTGCACAAAGAGTCCAAACGGTTTTATGACACTAGACATGAGGCTAAAGGAAAGAAACATGCAAAACTTTTCCTTTTCTTTGATATCTCAATTGCAATTGGAAGATTTGGCCAGAGGATGGCGCCAGAGGAAAAGCTATCATTGTAGATGAGTTGAATTATGTTCAGTCCAAAAAGCAGAACACTTTAAATAACCAATTTAAAAAAAAGAGATTTTGGCTTTAAATAAACACAAGGGGGAGGGGTTACTGCCCTTTGTGATGTCATGAAGGGAAAATCTCCAAACGGCCTGTTTGAGCACACATTTTCTGAAAAGTGGAGCAGGAAGAAGACAGAGAGGATGGACTTCACTTATTTTTGGGGGGTTTGTAGACAGACTAGGGACACAAATTAGTGTTAGAAAAACATGATGAAGTGTATTTTTGCACAATATGTGACCTTTAAGTTAAAGGTCATGTTATACTGCGAATACAAATCTGCATTAAACTCATTATGCATTTTAACAAAAAAAACTTGACATTTATTAAAGGCTTCAGGTGCTGCTGGCTCATTAGAAATAAAGAGTTACATGAACTACAGAGTTCCTGATCTGCTCATCAGTGTGTTATTTTGTGTTTCAGGGGAGAGCGGAGCAGGAAAAACAGAAGCTAGTAAATTTATCATGCAGTACATCGCTGCCATCACAAACCCAAGCCAGAGGGCGGAGGTTGAGAGGTGAGTGGACTTTACAACATCTTCTTTTTCACTCTGAGAGGATTCATCAAGTCAGTTATATAAACTCAACTGTAGATCCAGATGTTGTTTCAGTCTGAAATCAAAGACTAATGGATTATTTGATCAGAGAATATGATGTTACTTGAACTCCATTTCCACCTCTCTAATGGCCGCTTGTCACATGTTTCCATTAACGGTCGCCCTGATGCGATGAATCAAGCGTGAAGAACGTGCTGCTCAAGTCCAACTGTGTGCTGGAGGCCTTTGGGAACGCCAAGACGAATCGCAACGACAACTCCAGCCGCTTCGGCAAGTACATGGACATCAACTTCAACTTCAACGGCGATCCCACCGGAGGACACATCAACAACTACCTGCTGGAGAAGGTGAGGGAGGCGGGGGCAGGGTGGTGGAGAACCTACCGACACAGTGTTCCCAGCCCCTGTAGGAAAAGTACAGAAACAAAGTTTAGCTCATTAGTCTTAAAATGACGTCTTTTCCTCCCGAACATGAATGTTTCATGAGGTGATGACAAAGAGGTGTGAGGGAACATCCATGAATAGACGTGTGGGTGAGGCTGGTGCTGCTCCTCCTTCATGCTCGTTAATGAACGGCCCACCTGGGAGAACTTAATGCTGCTGTATTTATCCACTCTGTTAATCTACTGTCTGGCACGCAGAGCTGGTGTGAATGACGGAGCTGTGATTCATTTTGAGAGGGCAGAGTGAACCACATGAAAGAGCAGCTCGAACAGGTGCTAATCAGTTTGATTTAAAGTTCAGACTACAACCCATAAAACCTAAATATTCTACCTAAACATATGAAGTATAACTAGTGGGGAATGTCTGTGTTTGACTGCATGATAAGACATTTTGAGTTCTGTTACTTTGACATTTACTCCCCTCAAAATCAAAGAGTGAAGACTTTCTTTATAGACGTAAGATTTGTCACCGAAGTTCAGCAAAGTATCCAGTCAGTTCTAGAGCGGCCACATAAAATATTGCACTCTGTGTTGATGGTGATGATGATTTTACTTCTTACTTTATGCGAGAAAACTTGCTCTGACCTTTTTTTTTAGATATCGTCTTAGTCTTTTGTTAACACCTGAAAATCAGATTAGGATCCAGGAAGGGAAAATATGAGATGTGTCAGGAGAGGTGAAGGAGCCGGAGGCCTCAACAACCAGCCGCTCTTCAACATAAGGAGAAAAAAATAAAAAAGAAGCACAAGTATTTATTCAATATCTGCTCTTCATTTCTGTACGGCGTTATATCTAGGGGCATACTGGAGATATTTGGTTTGGCACTAAGGAAGGTTGAATCAATGAACCTGTCCAGTGTTAGATGAGAGTGAAGTAGGGAGTTTGATTTGAGGAAGTTGGAAAAGAATGATGGTTAAGAAGGCAGACATTCATAAAGAAATGCGCTTGATAGATATATATATTTTATACTAAAAAAATTAAATTCAGTTTTCTGAGCAGAGGAACAGATGCTTTATTAGGGTTCAAGAATTTCCGGTGTATGAAGTCTATGAAGATAGCTCGGGGTCCGATGTTCACAGACATGTAAAGATTTTGTAAATCAGCTGTTGATTAAATGAATAACTTCGCCTTCAGACTTTTCAAAGAGAGATGTGAGGAAGGTTAATGTTCAGGTTAGTAGGAAAAGAAAGTGGAAAAAGTAAGAAAAGACAGAGCAGGATGATTTAAAAAAAAAGATCTTCTTAGCCATATTCAGACGGCCTGTTAAGGTGTGATATTTACGTCCCTCTGACGTCTTGCCTTCAGTGTGAATGTCACAGAAGCGCATTAGGCGGATGAAGTGATCCCCCTCTCTGTGCTGCGTTTGGAGGAAGTAACAGAGGGCATTACAGGGGCGAGGCAGGACCAGTGACACAGTGCTGTGTGTGCATGCCCTAGTGTTTGTGTGTGTGGAGCTCCTGCTGTTTCTCTACATGTTGGGCTTCCACAATGCCTTAACACAATGTGAATCCACACACTGGGGCACCAATATTACGCCTAATTAAGAATCAATATGAACATATTGAATGGCCGAGCTTAGTTACGGCGCTTTTGCAGAAACGCACTCTGAGAAGGGCTGTGGAAAGGGTTGGTCATCATAGAACAGCTGTGTAACAGGCTCTGTGTGTTGTTTGGATTTAATATGACGCTCTGCTCTCCTGTTCAAGTCCAGGGTGGTCCAGCAGCAAGACGGGGAGAGGAACTTCCACTCTTTTTACCAGGTAAACTCCAAACCTCTGAACCACCACTTCAGACCGTGTCCACTAAATGACATCACTACACTGGATCTAAACCTGAGTGTGTGTGTTATGTGCTCCGCAGTTGCTGCGTGGCGGCTCAGCTGAGTTGTTGGAGTCGCTTCATCTGCAGAATGATCCGGCTGTTTACACGTATACGAGAGAGGGAGCTGTGACCACTGTGAGTGTGACACCAAACAACCTGCATTGTACACGCACTTGAAGGCAATTCCTGATTTGTTTTTGACATTTGCACACTGTCCTTTTCTTGAAGACCTCCAACAATGATCGCACGAGCCACAAAGCAGTGATGAGCGCTCTGGGTGTGATCGGCTTCTCAAAGGAGGAGATCAACTCCGTTTATCAGATCCTGGCCTCCATTCTGCTGCTGGTGAGCGAAAGCACGGGTTGTTAAAAATATAGAAAAAGAAAGAAATGAATAGAAAGTGTGGAAAGTATCATTTTCATGTATCGTGTCGTTTGATCATGGCTCTGTTATGAAGCGCAGTTTTGTGTCTCTCAGGGTAATTTGCAGTTCGAGAGCGACGGTGAGGTCGTTCAGATCGTGGGACTCGAGGCCGTCGGACACATCTCTAACTTGACCGACACGGACTCGGAAAGCGTCAGCAAGAGCCTGCTGTACCGCACTGTGGCCACCGGGGGCGGCGAGGTCATCGAGAAGGGACACTCGGAGCACGAGGCGAGCTTCGGGCGAGACGCTTTCGTCAAGGTGCTGCTGCTTACCTTTTGTCTGTTTGCCAATCACACATCGAGCTGAATGTCCTTTTGAAAAAATATCTGATCAGGATAAAGATTGAAGCGTTATACAGATGAGTAGTCGTACAGCTCTGCACAGGGTAATAATATTATGTAAACATTATCTCAGTGACTTGTTTGCTTTGATCTCACTTACACACTTGTCACATCGTTTTTTATCGCTGGCTCACTCTCTTATTTCCTCGCTGCAGGCTCTATATGAGAGACTATTTGGTTGGATCGTAGGCCGAATCAACAGCGTCATAGAAGTAAAGGACTACAACCCAGTGCTTCATGGGAAGAACACAGTCATTGGCGTGCTGGATATCTACGGCTTTGAGATCTTTGACAACAACAGGTGGGGGTCGCCGCGTTACAAACCTGCTGCATTCTTTTTTTATGAACATGTAAAGGAATGAGTCACTGTTGGATGACGCTCGCTCATGTGCTCGCTCCTCTTGTCAGTTTCGAACAGTTCTGCATCAACTACTGCAACGAGAAGCTGCAGCAGCTCTTCATCGAGGTCATCCTCAGACAGGAACAAGACGAGTACCAGAGAGAGGGCATCACCTGGCAACATGTGAGAAACACACACAAATGAGAACACATGATTGTAAGAGATGCCGCGGTACATAAAAGTTAGGGCCCGACCGATATGGGATTATGGGGGCCGATACTTTTATCTTTAAATATTTTTCTTCCTCTGTCTTTTATAAAAAAGTTTCCCATAAAAAGTTATTTGAGGTTAAAACATCTGGTGCAGCTGTGACACAAAGTAGAAGGTTTGTTAGTGCAGTGATGTCACTACTACACCCATACATGCTACAAACATGCTACATACAGTACATGCTACATACATGCTACATACAGTACATACAGTACATGCTACATACATGCTACATACAGTACATGCTACATACATGCTACATACTGTATATACAGTACATACTACATACATGCTACATATATGCTACATACATGCTACATACTGTACATACAGTACATGCTACATACATGCTGCATACATGCTACATACTGTACATACAGTACATGCTACATACATGCTGCATACATGCTACATACTGTACATACAGTACATGCTACATACATGCTACATATGTGCTACATACTGTACATACAGTACATGCTACATACATGCTGCATACATGCTACATACTGTACATACAGTACATGCTACATACATGCTACATATGTGCTACATACATGCTACATATTGTACATGCTACATACATGCTACATTCATGCTACATACACACACACACACACACACACAGAAGCACTAAGTGCATCTCTAATGTGGTCATGTTTCCTTCTTAATTTTAAGTATTTCATGTATTTAAATGTCTACTTGACTTATTTTAAATATGTTGTTGAGATTTTCTTTATTTTTTTTACTTATGTTGAAAACAAACGTCCTCCGGGGAGGACGCATCTGAACCCAGAGAACCATTAAATGATGTTTCTTTGAGTGGTGATGTAATTGGAGTTTAGCTGGGCTGGTTTTGGCTCTGATATTTTCTAGCAGAAACAAAAAAAAACATCCAGCCTTGTTACAAACTTTCTCGCACTAAATCCTTACAAGAAGCTACTTCCACTAGAGTCTGAACAACGAGAGTCTAAATCCATGTTTGATCAGCACTGCTGCCTAGTTTGAGAGTTTGATCTGAGATCCCTGGTGCAGAAAGTCAAGGTTGAAATTCAGAACAGTTTATTCAAAGTGTGTTTCCAGCAGCAAATAAGGATTCTCCGCTTCACATCATCACAGCCACATGTTTTTCTTCTCCTTTACATTTTCCTCAATGTTCCAATCTCTGAACTCTCCGTCTTACTGTAAATTTAGGAACTACAAGGTGACGTGTCGGACTTTGAGGAAGTAATAAGTCAAATGGTTCATGTTAGCTAGCTAGTTTGATTCCAATTGGTTGAGTAAATGAGAATAATTATACTGAAGGTGAGTAAAGCTTTTATACATTTCCTCCTCCTTGAACAACGTTTCTACCTGAGTCTCATCAGAGAGATGTTCCTAGGCGATGATGTTTGCTTTTAACAAGAAAGACAACAACTCCCATGACCCCACGCTGCTTCACAACATCATCAAACTATGTCTTCTGATGTGTTTGAGATTCCCCTGGTGGCCGAAAAGTGTCATGACGTGCATTTGTCGATCTTAATATTTCTTCACAGATTGATTACTTCAACAACCAGATCATCGTGGATCTTGTGGAGCAGCCCCACAAAGGCATCATCTCCATTCTGGACGAAGCTTGCCTCTCCGTCGGTAAAGTCACCGACACAGTCTGCCTGGACAGCATGGACATCAAACTGGCCCAGCACCCCCACTACACCTCCCGCAAGGTGAGACCAGAAGAGAAGGATTTCAGAATGTCGGTCCATGAAGTACTTGTTTGTTCCTATTTTTATGTTGTTATGTTGATGTAAAGCACTTAGTGACATTTGTCTATGAAAAGAGCGATATAAATAAATGAGTAAGTATGAGTAAATAACTTTACTTACTTACCTACAAACAGGCGCCCAAAAATCTATGAGGTCATTACAGTGGCGGTTCTAGACCACTTTTACTGAGGGGGCCAAACGGGGGCCAGTTGTTAAACCCAGGTGAAAAATAGACAAAGATGATCGCTTTAAAAAATATATAAATATTATGCCAAATAATAGCACACATCATTAAATACCATGATTTATATTTGTTTCAGTAACAGTAATAACTAGATTGTGAGTCCAGTTGTTGAGTCAAGTACTGTGTATGTTCACTCCTTTTGGAGGGGTGGCCACGTGGGGGGCCAAGCTCAGTGTTACAGGTGCACTGGCCCCTGTTGGCCCCTGCCTAGAACCGCCCATGGGTCATTACAAACAGGTATATACAACAAAATTTTTTTAAATAAATCTCATGTTTTAGCATCAGATAGTTACTAAAGATTCTTACGTTTGTTTGATTTTTAACCTTAAATGAACGGGAAATATAAAAGAGTCACTCTGTTCTGTGTTGTCATTTTTCCAACTTGCTGTAATAAAGGTCAAATGTTGTGTTGCAGCCAGTAGAGGGCAGAGTTTCTCAAATTTCCGACTTTGTTTTCCGAGTTTTGAAGTCCTCATAAGATTCTTTTCAGACAATCAGTGTATCTTGAATCTGTCCTCTGCACACTGTTGACGTTTCTAACACATTTAATGACAGAATAGTGTTGTTGTTGTTTTTTCACGACTGGCTCTTCACTCGTTGTTGTCCTCTTCTCATTTTCAGCTCAGCCCAACAGACAAAACCATGGACTTCCAGAAACACTTCCGTATCCGCCACTATGCTGGAGATGTCACGTAAGTCGCTCATACATTTTTACGCTCTTTTGAAAGCAGCAGAGATGTTGTGCAGATATGTTAATGTAAGCTCTATAATCCACAGCAAGCATTTTAAAATATCTAAAGTCTCACGTTTACAACTGTGCAGTTCAGTGTCTAAACACACCGTGTACCAAATCAACACTCTCTTATTGATCAGGTGTGCGTTGCTCTGGTTTGCAGATGAAATAGAAAATGTGGTGACTAATTATTATGCCAGGTGTTCCAACAACACGTGAAGCACGTGGCTTGTTAACGATGTACATTCCACTCAAAAAGCGTGAAAAGCGTGAATATCATCCTCAGCTGCGAACTGTGCATCAAACACATTCATTAATCTGCACAGGCAGCCGTATGGACGCCATCGTGTTTGACACATGTGGCATTATGGAGGCAGGGAGAGCAAACAACCTCATCTGTGTCGATGTAATTCCCGCCTGTATAGACGTATAAATTCATAGAATCACACATCACAACATGTGCCATATCGCAGCTTTGATGCGTGACATTTGATTACTTATACCTCGTTTCCTGATGCTATCTGGTACATAGATATTTCACATCCACATTCACTGCACATGGAAGAATTGTATTTAGTTTGATGTGTTGCAATAAATCCCGAACAGAAAATTTACTTTAAAGGTCACATATTATTCAAAATACACTTCACCATGTTTTTCTAACTCTAATATGTGTCACTAGTCCGTCTACAAACCCCCCAATGATGAGAAAAGTCCATCCTCTCCGTCTTCTGCCTGCTCCACTTTTCAGAAAATGTGTTCTCAAACAGGCCGGTTTGGAGATTTTCCCTTTGTGACATCACAAAGGGCAGTAACCCCTCCCCCAGGTGGGTGACACTCCCACAGCTAGGTGTTTGTTCTGCCCTCTGAGTCTGCCTTCTAACCGTCAACAATCGTGCATGAAAGCCTGAAAGCCTGAGCCACCCAAGCCCTTCCAGAGAGGGGGCGTGGTCAGACACAGCTCATTTACATATTTAAAGGTACAGACACAGAAACAGCCTGTTCTGAGCAGGGCTGAAATAGAGGGGTTTATAGACATGATCAAATACAGGATCAGAGTGGATTTAGAACAAGAAACTTCACAGACATGTTTTGAGGAGCTCTGAGACTTCTTTAAACTTCCTGAAAAAGAGGATAATATGTCACCTTTAAGAAACAAAATGTGCATGTTATCATAGGGGAGATATGATGATTTTAGATTAGCATAAGTTAGCTCAAATGGTTCCAGAAACAGCAGGAAACAGTGTTGCGTCCATATGTTTAAGATTTAAATGTTTTTTTAAATGTGTCTCAAGATCCTTTTAGTATTTTTTTTTGCAAGTAGTCACAGCACAGTCTGATATGAGTGAGTAAATATTGTTGATGAGCAAAATGGTCCTCGATTAGAGTCAAACTCAAAAGATTTGAAACCCTTTTCTGAGGTCAATCATATCATATATAAGATTTCCCACTATAAAATGTCATTAATTTCTATCAGGGCTTTTTATTTGATTCTAAAAGCACATTAATTGTCATCGATGTGAGTGCCTGTTTGGTTTATGATTCTCAGAGTAAAGATGAGTTCGCTCAGTTTGCTCCTCCTTCGCTGCTCCACTTCCCTAATGTGTTCACTGGATTTAAACGTCACAGTGGGCAGATGAGGCCCCCGGCCAGCAGTCACCCGTCATGGCTTCGGTTCCAGAAGATCCCCCCCCCCCCCCCCCCCCTCACCCTGCTCACGTGTACCGCCCTCAATCTAGAGAGGGGAAGGACGTTAATATGTCAAGGGAACACGGTAGGAGGAGAAGGGATGCAGCCAGCTGATGAGACTATTTTGGCTCTGTTAGATGAAGCGGCGGCGGTAATCAAACAGAAACAGAGGAGGGTTTATTGAGTTTCTGTGACTCGGGGAAATCCAGGCTAACACGATGTTAAACATAGACCAAAACACAGATTAATTTGATCCTTCTCTGAAGCTACAGATAGCTCAAACAGACAACCAGTGCACTGTTTTCTCACTAACCGCCCTGCCCTCCTTAACACTCAGGGGTGGAGGAAGTGTTCAGGTATTTTACTGAAGTAAAAGTACCAAAAACACACAGGTCATAAATACTCCAATACAAGCAAAAGTCATGCACAGGAATTATACCCTGATAAAAGTATGTGAGTTTGATCAGGAAATGTACTTTAAGAAGCGAAAATTAATGTAAATTGTGCAGAAAAATGTGAATGTTGCTTTTTATTTTATCATTAGAAGATTATTTCTGCTGCCTTCAGTTGGATCAATCTGCTGATTATTCTATTTTAACAATCTGTCAGGCCCGTTTTCTAGAACAAAATAACTAAGGGTGCATTTGCGATTAAAGGGGGTGCAGCTTGACCAGCAACAGCAATGAAAAACAGCGTATAGGTGCTATGGATCCATCACCTGGTCCCCAGTGAACAGACAGGACACGTGCACACGTCATGACCATCAGATCATGGATGTAATAATTAGATCTGAGTCACTGTCATTATTTTTTTTTGCATCCATTCAATTGCAGGTGCAGAAATTTAAAATGAGGGTACTATACATCATGTTGCACCCTCGTAGAACCGAGCCTGCAATATATATATTTTTTATTTGGACTGAATAGTGATGAATTCACGGTATTATAACCCAAACCAAAAAACAAAAGTGACATCTTCAAGTGTAATTTTTGTCAAACAGATGATTGTTGCCCGAATAGTGATCGATATGTAATTGTAGACAGACATCGGCATGTTTTGATTCAAATAGGTAAGCGTCTTAAAAAAAGAGGCTGAAGCCATTATTTACTTACACAGCTGCAGTGATTCATTTGTTTTCCACCAATAAATGGACAGGGGTTTATTGAGAAATATTTGCAATAGAGTGGTATTGAAAAGTTAGTCAGAATATTGTTTATAGTATTTTAAATGTAGCTGGTTTCTCTGGGCAACGAGAAATTACTGCACAGTTTGGTTATCAGTGATTTAAAAGAGACAAAGTCAAAGTTCTCCGTTTCCAGCTCTTCAAAAAGTAACATTTTCAGATTCTTTAACTACTTTATTACAATAAAGTGAAATGTTGAAGGTCACTGGTGGACATTTAAACCCTCCTCAGACATTTTACAGACCAAACCACTCATTAGTTTTGCAGAAATGAATCAACAGATGACTTAGCGAGGGGCTGTGGGTTGCAGCGGTACGTTGCACCTCTGGCAGCGCCAACACGGCGGCTGGATAAGAGCATGTGTGGCAGACCTGCAGAGGTACTGACAGATGGCCGTGCGTGTCTCTGTCACCCTACCTCAGCTCGTCTCTGAGCCTCGTCTGGGTCTCTCCAGCTGAGCTGTCAGACTTCGTACATTACTTCCTGCTGACACTGACCCCCCCCCCCACCCCCCCATCATCCCCCCCCTCCCCTCCCCTGTCACATCCCACCTCATCTGAGTCAATCCTCACTCCGGCTAAATATACCCTCGCCTCACCGAGCTGCCACTATCACAAGCTTTGACCTACTTCGCTCCCTCCACCTCCTCCCTTTTTCTCTTTCCTCATTCCTTTTTTGTTTTTCCTTTCTTTTGTTCTGCAACCCTCACCTGGTTTTCTTTGTCATCCACTTTTTAATTCCCCGTTGTATTTTCAGCTTGCACATGCAGCACTTTGAGCAGCCATAAGATACATCATACTCCCTTACTGCACAACTTTCTACTGCAGGATGTGGTTGTAGTCCGGCTCTCTCTCTCAGTGTGTGTATTCCCTTTAACCTCGCACAACACAGCCCTGTCCTTGCACCAGCCTTCACCTTCATACTTAAATATACTTTCCTCTTCATCATCCCCCCTTGTCTCTGGAGAGCTGCTGTCGTTATCTCTGCATGTCCTCTCCCGTCCCAGCACTCTCCCGTCCTGTCCTGTCCTTGTGAATGACTGTTGTTGCTTGTTAGTGTGTGTTCTGACCGCTCTTCTATTTCCATTTCACACTCTGTGTCTCTGCTCGCCGAGCTTTTCCGGGGATCTGGTCAGGTGGTTTTTTTTGGTTTTTTTTCCCGACGCCCGAGAGCCATGGGGACACATCTGTCAAAGCCGGCCTCCGCTTTCTTTGCCTCCGGATGTGACAGCCGGGACACAAACAGGGCCATGCAGACGACATGTGACACGCTGCATGTTTGTGGTTTTGTTTGTGTTTGTGAGTTTGTTGGAGAGGGAGGAGAGGAGAGGAGAAGTCTCTGTGGGAGTAGAGTCTGAGCTACTGCAGTGGTGGAAAGTCACTCTGTATATTTAGCCAAGGTTTTTAAGCTGCCGTTTTTACTTTTAACTTTATACTTCTCTAGATTTTTTTTGGGGGACATTTTTGTCCTTGTGGAAAGAAAAGCTTAAGAGCGACAGGAAATGTTGGGAGGAGAGAGTTGGGGATGATATGCAGCAAAGGAACCTACGGATGCTGCTAAGAGTAGTACAACCTCTGTACATGACGTGCAACATATCTGGCATCCCTATACTCTAGATTTCATGTTACCATTTATATTTCTATCAAAAAGTGATTTCCAATTTAAACTTCACACATGGTTTTCATCTATAGAACAGTTCAGGTATAAACCAAGATAGCCCCCGTCGATGTAAAGTGCACTGAATCTGCTATTGCATCAGTATTAAATATTTGCTTCTGTACAAATAGTTAGTGTTGGCTACTAAGTCATGTCATGCTAAATGCTCTGAATGTTACAAGTTAAACTAGACGCCATGAGAATTGGATGTTTGACGGGTGGGGGAATTCCAGGGTAACTCACAATGTAAGACAGAAATCTGTATTTGAGCACCAGAATTTCTTTTAATGAAAATATCGATATTTTGCTCCAGATATTTAATGAGAGTCAGGATGAGTATGGATATTTTGTAGACCCCTCTTCCTCTCCTTATAATGAAACTAGTTCACTAGCCCAGCTGCCTCCCCAGCATCACGCTTTTTGTTGCTTTGATAACTCTACTCAGAAATCATAAAATACACTAAGAGACTCCAGACTAAATGTTTTTGTGACTTTGTTTCATGATTAAAGGCAAGTTAGCACCTGAAGGAGGTCAAAAATAACTTTAATAATTCTGATTTAAAGCAGATTTTTGACCAAACTCCCAAAACGTTGAGTTTTCTGTAGTCTGAGGGCTGGTTACAAGATAATAAATCTCTGTCATGAACAAACTCTATTTAAAGTAGTCAAGAACCTTTACCAGCCATGACAGCAAAGACTGCATCTGCATTTCTGTATCTGTGTTATCACTAATAATGTAACACATCCATTAGCCTTCTCAGTGTCCCTCATGCTGCACATCGAGGACTTTTACTTTTGACGTTCCGAGGACATTTCACCTGATAATTCCTGAATATTTAGTCGGATTTTGAATTGCATTTTTTCAAGCGAAGCATCCACACTGTGCAGGTTGATATTACATTATGAGGGAGTCAGTAGAGGTTTATTTGAGGCAACACTTACACCGCAGCAGGCTCTTTACCCCGGAGCTGGACGGCTTATGTAACGGAGCCTCGCAGAGCGCCCGTGACCTCCCACTGATGCCTCTCTAAAAAACAAACCCAGCCAATTTGAATAAATGCAGACCGCTCCGTTTTGTAGACATTTTCATTTCTCCAAAACGTGAGCCGTGGGGGGGAACTGGACCACTCGGGGAAGACAATGGAGTCAGTTACAGAAATGTTAGTGACCCTTGCAGCCATTTAAACTCTGTTACTCTCTGACTTTGGTGTTTTTTTTAAACATCCCTGACAATCCTTTCTACTCCCAGTGCTACTATTGTCATCCTTTTACTCTTGATCGCCCTCACTTTGTCCCTCTCTCCTACAGATATTCCGTCGAGGGGTTCTTGGACAAAAACAAGGACATGCTTTTCCAGGATTTCAAGCGTCTCATGTACAACAGGTGCCACTCACAGTCTCTCAGTTTAACAACTGGGTGAAGTGTTAAAAAAAAAAAAATATCTTCTTTCACCCTGTTTTGCATTTTTCTCGTTTCATGCTCGCCTACTTAATAATTCCCTTTCATTGCTCTTTTTCGCTCGCTCGCTCCTCTCTCTGTTGAAGTGCCAACCCGGTCCTGAAGGAGATGTGGCCAGATGGTCAGCTGAGCATCACCGAGGTCACCAAGAGGCCTCTGACCGCCGCCACCCTCTTCAAGAACTCCATCGTGGCCCTCGTCGACAAACTGGCCTGCAAGGTTTGCAAATTCAGTTTGAGTTTGGCTTCCTCTTCCTGTCCCTTTAACCTTTTGTAGGAAGTTGTGAAGTGCAAAGTGAAGCCAGGTAAAACAGATTCTGGCTTCTGCTAATGATGGGTTTAAGCTACAGCCTCTCTACAGGCGTCCAGCAGGGACATGTATAAGTACCGGTGTGCTCTTTCTTGTATAGCAGATATTGTGGGGTTGCTTGTCCTCATCCTGTCGGCCTTGTAAAGCTGGGTGGCTGATGAAAAGGGAAGGTGATGGTGGACCACAAAATGTGCTGCTCACCTCTCCTGGCCTCATCTCACCGTCTGAAGTCTGACATTTCCTGCTGTTATTTTGGGATGGCCTGCTGTCAGGTTGCTGTAACATCTCCTCTCGGTGTGGCTGAGGTAAAGTTAAAGGAAACCCCCCCGCCCCCCGCCCCCCCCTGGCATTTCCCCCCACCCCTTCATGTCACGTTGAAAGAGCGGATGTCTTCTTCCACAGACACACCTGTGCCCAGTCTGCCCCCACCTCATCTCCTCCCAGGCCCCCCGCTACCTGACTCCCTTTTTTAATCTCCGCTGAGCTGAGTTGAAATTGGGGGCACACATGCACATGCATCATTGATATGATGAACGACAGCGTGGGGTATGAACTCAGGAAAATGCTAACTCAGTTCCTTCTTGTTCATCTTTCATGAGAAGAGAGTGAAATACAGGGGAAAACAAGTGTCTCCTATAGGAAAGAGGTCCCTCAGAGATCCCTGTCAAGGCTCAGACCAGGGGCGTGTCCAGACTTCTTGGACTGGGGGGGGGGGCCCAAACTGGGGCACTGACTTATGAAGGGTTGGTCTGAAGTGTGATGTGCACACAAACAAATACATATAAATAATTTACCCTTTCTAACCTCATCAATAATATCTACTTCATAACACACGATAACGACAACATTAGCAACATTTTTTTTAATGACACAAAAAGAAGATTTATGTTCAAATTTAAAGAACTTCAAAATGTGCATGCAAACTCCTGCACACTGTGAACCTTGCAATGTTTTGGTCCCTCCACATTGCCAGTAAGTAAGACAGAGGGCATCACTTTCTTATGCACGTGTCTCATGAAACAGATGTGCAAAGTTTTTATTTACAATTTAAAGTACAAAGACAAATAAATGTACTTGATTGATATGTAAAGAAAACTATAAAAGACCTACAAGTACTTCCTCAGGGCTTTGGGGATCAGAATCAGAATCTGGGTTTATTGCCAAGTACATTTACACATTCAAGGAATTTGACTTGGTGTATTGGTGCTAAACAGTTAACAAGGAAATAAAGCAGAACTAGCGACAACTTAAATAATACAGTATAAGAAGATAGTACAATATATAAAACAGAATTTAAAAATGTAAAATGTAAAATATAAAATATAAAAAATAAAGATTAAAAACACAAAATGTACAAAAGGTGCAATGTAGGAGCTGTGCAGTGGACTATGAGAAAAAAAATCTTAATGTGTGTAACTACTCACAGAGTGCGTGAAAGGAAGATACATTTTTAAAGTCCAGTGGGAAGAAAAATTGGCACCTGGGGGGGGGGCAATCAGATTTCTAGAGGGGGCCCATGCCACCCCTGGCCACTCATCTGGACACGCCCCTGGTTCGGACGTCCAGCAGTTATTTCACATTTGAGGATTTTGTGGTGTTAAAAAATGAAAACATGCTGTTAAATGTGCAGTGAATAAGTAGACGTGGGCTCAGGCTCAGCTGCTCACTGTAGAGATATTAAGGTCAGTAGACTCAGTTGGCCCCGTTCTGCAGCTCGTCTCAAAGGGTAGTGTAGATTATTTACTTGCACAGTGATGAACACAGCAGTGATTTAAATCATGATGAAAAAAAAAAAAAAAAACTGTGATGAATACGATTTTGTGCAGAGAAAACAAGAGTGTTGTAAAATAAATTATCCCCAATATACAAACCCTGAGTTGGAATTGTGCAACACTCAGGCACTGATATGGTATTAGGATTACACTCAGTGAAGGTTCAGTGCATCCATTCTTAATCTGTTCTGCCTATTTAATTTATATTTCTGCTGTAAATTCATTCACATGCAGGTGACAGTGTGATGATGTTTTTAAGTTCAGCATTCCTTCTGATCTCTCACTCAGCCCAACAGGAATGAACCGTTCTCTGTTGTGTCTTCCCTCTCAGGAGCCGTACTATGTGCGATGCATAAAGCCCAACGAGATGAAGTCTCCCGTGCTGTTCGACGACGCCCGCTGCCAGCACCAGGTGGCTTACCTCGGCTTGATGGAGAACGTGATGGTGCGCAGGGCGGGCTTCGCCTACAGGCAGCCTTACCTCCGCTTCCTGCAGCGGTGAGAGAACATGACGTGCTTTATGGAGCAAGACTTGTTCAGTGTTTCCCCTTTTCTCTGTGAGGAAGTGGAGGAGAAAGTGTCTTTGTACTAGGAGTTCAGTGGTATCACCTGGCGTGTGAAATATACCAAACTATCGCTGAACTCCAGCTGGTGTCATGATGACATTTGACTCAAAACTACATTTTAAAAGTCAACATAAGTCTTAAAAATCAGTTTCAAAGTTTTCTTAAAGTCTTTCTATGTGATTTTTCACACTTAAATATAATATAAATCAAGTATCTCCTCTGAAAATAACTCTGTGAGTCATGACTGTCTACAATGGGTGTAACACCTGAGTCCCACTGTCTGTGATGTTTTCAGAGTTTTCAGAGTCCTATCTTCAGTTTGTTAACATCGCCTGGACGGCCGGCTGACTCCTCCCCTCGTGTATAAAAGTTGTTTAATTGAGGGACTAGAGAAAAGAAGAATAACATACTGTACTCACTGCTTAACTGTGTTTCTAGATCACGCTCATTTCAGGTAAATTTACATGCAGTGTGAAGATACGAGCATAATAAAGATCGCTAGCATTAGCATGCTAACACAACAATGCAGCGCGAGTTGTTTTGGTTTCATGCTGCTGCTCAAGGGGCGACATCTACTGGATCAAAAAATCACATATAAAGCCTTTAAAGAACAGAGAGACAAGAAACTTGATGTTTTTTTTTCTTTTAGAGTTAATTTAATTTGTTTCTTTTAGTTGTTTTCTGGGATGGTTGAGCGAAAAATACAGAATTCTAAAAGTGTGCTATTTTGATAAAATGATGCTGCAGAGTTCTCCTGGTTCAAAGCCCCCCTAAGTGGGTCAAAACTCTGGGTACTAAACTTTCTGTAATGAACCTTGATATAGCTGATTTATTCAAACATCTGCCTGCAAACCTCGACATCCTTAACATGATAATGAAACAGATATTTACAGTTTTCTTTTTTTTATCACTTACGTCATGTGCTGATTGTCACCTGCACGCTGATGGAGGCTGTACTTTCCTGGGAAAAAACAATGTGGGTGACTCATTCTGACCTCTGATCTATAACACAAGCAGGTCGTCATCTCTGTGTTTCTCTATTGGCGTCTGTAAACTACAATCAAACCCCCTCCAGAGTTTTCTGTTTTTAAAGGAAAGTTTCTTCAAATATCACTGTTCTTGCCCTGACATGGCAACTTTATTAATCCTCACTATGTACCCAGTTTGTTGTGTAGGATGTATTTTCTCTTACGATTGTCAGACAAATAACTTCAACGTTAAAAATAGCTGCGGTGCCCTTTAAATGGAAGTAACAAGAGTCGTTCCGCTTTTGCATCCACAGAGAGAAATACTCGCCCTTTTCACGGCGCAAATCTGCAACAACACAGTGAAGAACCTCTGCTGTCATTTCTCCTTAAGGGGGCACTCACACTAGACTCAGTTGCGTGCTGGGGCACGGTATGGAGTGCCAAGTGCAGGGATGGGCAACTTTGGTCACAGCAAGGGCCACGTTCATTTAATACTCACTGCCAGGGGGGCAAATTGTAGGATACAAAAAACGATTACAGTCGATTATGTCTCAAATTTAACTCAACATATACCAGTGATCAAATGTTTTTTATGGACATATTTCTGGTTTTCATGATTTCATGGCAGATTTTGTCATGTTTTGATGTGTAAAAATTGACCTGAGGGCCACTCGGCACCCCTGGCCTAGTGTGAGTGCAGCCTAAGACACTCATATTGGCTCCACAACGGCGTTATATTGTTGTCCCAATCTGTGAATTCACAGTGTGTCACATAGTTGCAAAATGGCAAGAGAGAGAGCGCAGCACAACGGGAGCTTTACATACACACACAGTCAGACATGCACACACACACAGCGCTGTTCTCCCTCCTGTAACGCCTCTGTTTGTTCCACCCGAGGCGGCACAGAGGAGGGGGATCACTGCTCCTTTAAGCGTCGGTCTGAATAGGGATCCTGATGAGCACAACTCTTGTACTTTTTAAACCGGATTTCTTCTTCTCTTCCTGAACGATCCGCAGATACAAGATGACGTGCGAGTACACCTGGCCAAACCACCTGATGGCCACGGACAGAGAGGCCGTCGAGGCCATCGTCACCCAGCACGGTTTCCAGGGCGACGTGGAGTACGGACACACCAAGCTGTTCGTGCGGACGCCGCGCTCCCTCTACACCCTGGAGCAGGAGCGAGCCGCCCTCATCCCCATCCTGGTGCTTTTCCTGCAGAAGGTCAGACACGTCAGGATGAGTGCGACTGTAATGTCGAAGGTTCTTTCCGTGCGCCCAGCATTCCCCCACGGCCTCGGCATGATTTCAAAATCTTAAATGTCAGATCTCAAAGGCTGTTTTCTGGAAGTCGTGCGTGGATTTTGACAAGAGTGCATTGATCTTGACAGTCTGATTAATCGACACAGAGACCTAATTGAGCTCGGATCACGTGATCCCGGTTAATCATGAATAACATTATCGTCTCCCGTTACGGACTCGGGCCTCTGGGTTTCAAAGAGGAGATTGCAGTTTGCCTCAGTCTCATGAATATGTGGCTCCTGGTTATGTTTGACTGAAATTCATCTGCCTGCTTGAATTCTAATTTCCTGTAACAATAATTGAGATAATTAATGAGATCCAGAGCACAGTCACATTAAAGTCAATTACCTCCCCTTGCTCAATGAAACACCCCTCTCCCTCCTCTTCCTCCTGACCTACTTTGATGACTCTGCGGAGAAGTCTGAGTCTAGAACTGGAAGGAAGTTTGTCTGCAGCTCGTTGGGACTCTCTCTCTCGCTCTCTCTCTCTTTTCTTTAACACGTCTCTCTTTCCCTCAAACCCTCAGGTGTGGCGGGGGGCTTTAGGTCGCATGAGGTGCAGAAGGATGAGGGCCATCTATGCCATCATGGGCTGCTACAAGCGCTACAAGGTGAAGGCCCACTTCTGGGAGGTGGAGCGGAGGTTTGCTAATGTGCGAACCACGGCCGACTACGGGAAGAGCGTGGACTGGCCGACACCGCCTGCAGCTCTGTCCCAGTTTCACAACATCACAGTCATGCTGCATCGCAGGTCAGAACCCGGGAAGGGAAACTCATAATGACACAATGAAAATAACCAGCTAAAATGTTTTTTTTTTTTTACGTTAAATCCTCAACCAAGCTCCCAGTTGTACTAATTGAATCAGAGCTGCTATGAGGAGTTTTAGTTGTTTATGAAATGGACTGAATGTTAACACTGATGCCTCTTTATGAGCTACAAAAACAAACCATCAATGTGAAGATGGATTATTTCTACATAGTTGTTTTTTTATGCATGGTAAAGGGGAAAAGGGGGGGGGGGGCAGCCTGGTTCTGTCCATTCACAGCATTTCTTGGCGCCGACTTCAATGACTATTCCATGAAAACACATAAAATAGTTTTTACTGATTGTGGTGAAACTGGATCACATGTGGAGAAAAAAAAAAGTACTTTTCTGTCCGATGTCATGTGGCTGCTGTGCTGAAGTTGAACTGCTATTTATAAAATAGCTCAGTTAGCCGTGCAGCTCGCTTTTAGCTTTAAGCAGTAAAACCAAAGAGTACAGTTAAAAACCAGGGAACACTGTTACAGGGGGTTCTGTCCCATGTTGGGCTTCTCTTAACTCAGGACTGAATCCGTCATAACCCCTGCTCAGTCCTCTGGATTTGGGCGCTGAAGGATGCCGACCGCCTTCTTCCTCCTCTCCTGCGTCATGCCTCTCATGCACTTAATTCAACACTCTGTTTCTGTTTCTACGGAGTCATGCTTAGTGGTTCTGTAACATTGTGTCCTGTCATTAGAAAGGCCAGTTACACATTTTTTTTTTCATCCATTTTCTGTAACGTAGAAAACTTGATTTGTGCAGAGAGACAACGGGAGAGGAAATGCTGAAAACAAGTGAATGTTTCTCTGCATCTCTGGAACGCTGGAAAAGTTGAGCTCGACTTTGATTCGTAGTACATCACACCTTTCATTCAGTGACAGGTGTCAGGCCTCTGTTTGAAGCTTTGTGTTTCTAAGATTCTATCCAGACGACTTAAAGCTGGATGCCTTGTCACTTCTGAACACAGCACACTCCTCTTGACGGCGCCTCGCCCAGCTGTTTCCCCCTCTTCACTCCAAACCCCTTAATGTGGATTTATTTAGTCACACAGACATTAAAGTGATATTCATCTTCTAATCCACCCGATCTGCATTAAAACAGTTAAATAAATCTCAGAATTTGAGTAATAACTTGAATGTGTTACTCCGGGTGAGCGAGAGAGAGAGAGATCTTTTTTGATCAACATGAATATGTTTTGGCACTTCAGATAAAACCTTTTTTTTTTTTTTTTCTTCCATCCCTCACAGACTTGAAGCTTTTTTTTTTTTTTCCCCCTCCCACTGCATTGTTTTCCTTTGCACCTTTGATGTATGGCTCCACCCACGTGACATGCTGTCTTGTTCCCATCCCCTTGTTGTCAGGTGGTGGGCGAGGCAGATCGTGAAGAACATCCCGCCGTCTGACATGCTGGAGGTGCGAGCCAAAGTGGCGGCTCTGACTGCTCTGAGCGGAGAGAGGAAAGACTGGGGAGTCAGCAGAGCCTGGGAGAGGGACTACCTCGCCAATGTAAGAACCACATACGATCACACAACACAAGGAAAGAGGAGACGAGGGAACGCTGGAGATAACACATCATTAACACATTTTAAAAGTCTGAATCTCAATAAATAACTCACAATATCTCAATCTAGATGCTTTCTCAGTCAGCATGTGAACATTGTACGTCTTCGCTGTTGGATTGGGTGTAATGGTCATGTTTTCAAACCATTATGATGCAGTCAGATGAAGCTAAAGCTATCAGCTACCGTGATATAAATTGATACCTCCTTAGTGGTTTTAATATAGCGGCAACCTCCGGTGTTGGCTAAAGAAGCCTATGGATGGGGAAGTGCAAGAAACTGCAGTTTGTCGAGTGTCCACTTGAGGCCGGCTGCAGAAGCACCAGAAGTCACATACACACCACATTTAAAAAAAATAAATAAATAAAAAAAGCCAGTTTTTACAACAGAAATTTACATGTTTCCAGCCTGGAACAAAAAACTAAACTGGTCTGAACGATATGAGTTATGCATAGTTAGGTAATGGTAGGTCAGGATGCTCAGCTCCAGCTTTCAACCTGTCTTTAGATTGAGACAGGATTTCCCACATGGCGACTGCTGCTGATGAGCCTCCAGCGCCCCCTGCAGTGACAGATGGGTGACGTCATTTAGGCTTTGTCCATTAATATTCACACACTGGTGTTAAAAAGGTGTTTTTGAACCCAAATGCAGCACAAAAGAGCAGGGATAAATGATAAGAATCTTTACTTAAGACTCAGCTTGTAAATAATAATAATACATTTTACTTATAAGCGCTTTTGAAAAACTCAAAGACACTTTACAGTAGTTAAAACATAAAGAACAGCACAGCAAGGACAGACTAACGGACATCGCAGCATTACACACAAATCATAAAGATAACAACAATAAAGGTAAAACTACAGAAAACACATCACAATCACATAGCAGCTTGTTTGAAGAGGTGAGTTTTGATCAGTGATTTGAAAGTAGGAGGGTCGGTGCAGTGTTGAATGTGTGTAGGGAGTGAGTTCCAGAGGGAGGGGGGCAGCTATGGAGAAGGCTCTGTCCCCCCCCAGGTGGGGACAGAAGTAAAGGTAGGTAAAGTTCAGTTCTTTGGCGTGGATCCATCAGAGTCCTTTGATTGGACTGGAGGCTTCGGCTTGGGGGTCCGAACTGTGAGATACGCGAGTGATGAAGGGGTAATTGACCAGCGGGTAAATGTTCACAGAATACACGCAGACAGCGACACAGTGAGAGTCTCTGATCAACAGAGGAGGGAAACAGGTAAACTCACTCTGTAGCATTGTTTGTTAAGAATCAGCACACGGCCAGAGGACGAGGCAGACTTCAAGGTCAGGGACAGACGGCTGAGGTGATTTCAAGGATTATAACAATGCATGCAGGGTCAGAAAGAGGGACTCGGTAACAGAGCGAGTGCTGGAGAGTCGAGCATTCGACGTCAAAGAACAAGTCTTGGAATGTGCGAGGGAGCAGGAGAGGGTTTTCATGCTGGCTTGATTGCAGACGAGAGGCAGCTGTGTCCGCAGGTGAGTGGGGTTGAGCTTGATGAGGTGGGAGTGATCGGCAGACAGAGTGAAGCAGAGGCAGGCTGAGTGGAAAATGACTTGAGTGGGGGTTCAGGTGAGCGGAGGAGTAGAAATGCGACAGTGGTGAATATACAGTAGAAGTGTTTGTTAGATTCATTTAAGATTCAGGAGAAACATGTTTCAAAGACAGGTACTGTGTGAAACATAAAGACCAGCATATAGACGTAGACGCTGTGAGTTATGACTAATAAGCACTCTCTTCATATTGTTATTGACATGTTGAATAAAACAATAAATTGTAGGGACCGACCGATATGGATTTTTGGGGCCGATACCGATATTGAGTAGAGCAAAAATCCGATAACGATAAATTGGCCGATATCTTTCTTAGATGTGTGTAAGATCTGTCGAGATATATCTACATTTATTGTGTTGATCCCTCAAAAGCAGTAATCAAACACATGGTGACTCAACTGGAAAGTATGGGTGCGTTCGAATTGTCATTTTTGCTCAGGAAGGTTCCTAACTGAGTGAAATGACCCGGAAGCATTTAAGTGGCGGCCACGATAAGAGCCGTTTGAATTCTCTAAAAGCTAAGGAAAGGTGGGTCAACGCTTCCTTTATAACCTCCTTTAGCATAGGATACACTGGACCATCCTTTACCAAAGGAGATGAGATATGCCGCCCCACAATTCCTTGCGACCGCAACATTTCAGATCATGTAAGAGATAAAAAGATAAGAGACATTTTTATCAGATGATGTTTTATTCAACATATTTAATTCACTTAAGAATGCTTTGTGCTGCTGTACATTTGTATGCTTAAAACATTATGTGTAGGTTATATCTTACATAAATGTAACAATTAATTTCATACAATCATATTTATGTTGATTTCTGAGTGGACAGGAAGCTGATGGTTTCACTTTTCTTACTTGTAGCCTGGTAGTCTATATTTCTTTTATTTCAGTCCCAACCTTGTGGTGATTAGGATTATTTCACCGGTGAGAAGGCACAGGGGAAAGTTATTTTAGATGCGCTTTTTGTAGTCCATTTTCTGAACATTGTAGTGTCAACACGGCGGACCGCACGTCATTAACCTCCGCCGGCCCGTCGTAATTTAATGACGTCGCCTAGTGGAAAATGCGGTCGGATCGTCAGAGCAACGAGATCGCCTTTCCCTAAGTCCTTTATGAATTCTCCTAACATCTTTCCTTGACCTCATGACGTTTTCCCCCTGGGGTTAAGGTGAAGTGGACAGTGAAAGGAGGGACAATTCGAACGCGGTGTAAGCGCCTCACCGCTCGACACTCTGGAGAGCGATGGCGCTTGTTGTACTCCCTACAGCGCCCTCTGCTGGTGACAGAGAACTGCTAGTGCAATGTAACGAAACTCAAATGAAATGGTTTTTGACTGGTGAATAAATCTTGTTATATCAGCGCGTATATGAGTAAAATTAGGCGATACCGACGGTCACTTGATACGCTGATATCGGACGATGTTATCGGGCTTTAATAAATTGTTGTCTAGTTTAGATAATGTGTTTTTTATGAACTTTCTAACTTCCTACCTGAGGACTGTGAAGCAGTCATCACCACAAGAGGACCTCATCGACCTCTTCTTTGACACACACTGCTTTTTTTCTCCTTTTACAGAGATGAGTGAAAAAGTCCACTGACTTCACGGGCAGAAGAATTCCTTTTTGATTTATCTCAGTGAACAACACTTGAATACCCAGCAGCGTTTCGGATCACAGGAATCGTCTGTTGTTGGGGATGTTTGCGGCGCATGTGACGAGAGCTCGCAGTAAACAGCGTGACTGAAAGAGGACGGCGCTCGTGAACACAGCCCTTCCTTAATGAATCCCACAGACGGCTCATTTAGCAGCTAATCCGGGGGTGTTTGCTAGCTCGAGGCTCTTGAGAGACGCCTTCGGGGGGGGGGGGAGTGTGAGCATGACCACCACAGAGTCCTGAGTCACTCCTCTCGTTAGCCCGTCAGACGGCCCGTGACTCGTCGCCCTCCTCCAGGGCTCCAGCTTCACGTGATTGTAGTTAAATCCTACAAAGACCTATAGTTAAGTGCACTCAGTCAGCCTGAATCGGGACTCGTGTGTGTGTGTGTGTGTGTGTGTGTGTGTGTGTGTGTGTGTGTGTGTGTGTGTGTCTGACGTGTCCGAGTACCAGAAAGGGAGAGAGAGAAAAATGGGACAGTGAGACCAATTAGTGTAAGTCATGTATTCTCGTAAAAAAAACCTTCAACAGATTAAAGATTAAAGGGTCAACAAGTTTGACTTCAATATTTCAGATTAAAGCTCGTCTTACAAATCAGAGCAGGGAAGTTGTTGGCATGGCAACCCCTCAGGACAAGAAGCTGTGAGCTGGAAAAGATGATCATAAAAAAAATCAAAAAAAAATCAAGTTTTCACTTGATTCTTCAGGCGGCTGGGAGCGATGATCGTATACGTTTGATTTTTAAAAAAAACATCTTCACTGTCTTTGCAATCGCATGCAACTTACGTCCTACAGCCATTATTATGATATATTACCCTCAGTTCAGAATCATTAGAAAAGGAGCTAAATGTAGAGGAGCAGCGCCATTTCATTACTTATTCTTCTTCATGTGTGCTAAGAGGAGCACAACAGGAAGTCACCAGGCTCATCCATAGATCCCTCTGAACATGGACCCAAATAAGCATCACATCAACAATCTTCTAATAAGACCTTGTTAACATTTATGGCCCTGGTTAAAGGAATTAGCTCCCATACCCAAAGAGCATCAATGACTAGAATAGAATTACTTTATTGATCCCAAATTGGGAAATTGTGGCGTTACAGCAGCAGGTTATCCAAACACACAATATTTGCAAATATACACAATATACAAAGTAAATAAGCACTAAAAATATCAAAACTAAGAATGAGAATATATACAACCAGGATTTAACTTAGCATTACTAGTCTTAAATATGAAAGATTAAATGTAAATGTGCAAAAAACAGAGTTGTAAATGGACAGTATTGACATGGGGAGCTGTCCAGAGCTGTGAAATCAGTGACACATATGTTAAAGTGCATGAGTGTAGACATATTATCAGCAGAAACTATTCAATATAACGGCGAGTAGACAGACAAATTAAGTGAACTTGAGTGCAGGGATAATTGAGGCTGGAAACCTGTGTTGAGGAACATTTTCTTGGTGTTTTATCCAACACACTTTTAGCAAATGCAAAAGTTCTTGGGAGAAATGGTCACATAAAAAGTTTGAGATTTTCTTCTTAGCAGGGCCCCCCCACTGTATTTCTAATCAGGCAGTTTAGCTCCAGTATCAGGGCCACCCTCGCCCTTCATCCTTCTCCGACAGCATGTCAAACTCTGTGTCTGCTAACTTCCCCCCCGAGGCCCTGAGCTTTCATCTCCTTCTTATAGAGATAAAGCAACAAAACGAAGAAGAAGAGGTCACCCAGAGTTACGCTCCCTAAACCGTCTGAAATGTGGCTGCATGATGATGATGATGATGATGACATCAGCCGGCTTCTAGCAATAACACAACTCTTTCAACTCTGCAGGTGCGAGACAGCCCTGAGACCAGCCCGGGCTTCGTCCATATTTCCAAGGAGCTGAGGAACAAAGACGAGTACTCTCAGGTCCTCTTCTCGGGCTTCTGCAGAAAGGTACAGTATGTGTGGGAGGAGAACGAGATGATCAGAAATGTCTGTTTTGTACGAGGAGTTTCCTTTCTTTTGCTGTTCCCCTTGCAGCTCAGGGATATTTTTTCTCTCCTTCTTCTGTGTTCTCTGTTCCACCCCCTCGCACTCTCTGCCTCTCGTATCGGCTCCTCTTTCATGTTTTCATGTTTCCAGCGGTGAACACGGCCCTCTCAGACAGAAATATGAAGAATACAAATCTCAGAGGATTAATCATGAAAGGAATTGAACTCCTTAACCCTACAGATTGTCTTCTTCTTTTCTGCCACTGAAAAGACTCGGCTGAATTATTATTTTTGCCTCATGCTGAACTCGCTCTTATCGTCTCCCTTGGGGATCACAGTGGCCATATTTTCCTTATCAGGGATTGTGGAGCGAGGGATTCCACTAAAACTCTTGGTGCAGCTTTTAAGCCAAAGTATGCCTGAAGATATGCGGGCTTTGATAAAAGGCAATGAAACCATCTCAAACTCTGACAAACCCACCGGAGCTTTTATCTTGAGTCTGAAGTTATCTTTTTATTTCCTGCTTTGTGAATGTTTCTTGTTTGCAGCTCCATAAGGAAAACTTGTTTTGAATCTGAAGTAGAGAAAACAGCAACAACTAAAAAGAAAAATAGAAAATGTACAAATGTGGAGCTTTATCCTCTCTCTCTCTCTCTCTCTCTCTCTCTCTCTCTCTCTCTCTCTCTCTCTGCTCTCTGCTCTCTCAGGTGAATAGATTCAACAAAAGCACAGACCGAGGCCTGCTCGTCACAGACAAGTACGTCTACAAATTGGAGCCAAAGAAACAGAACAAGGTTTTGAAGAGGCTTCCTTTGGACGCTGTAAGTACTCACATGGGAGAGAGCGTTCATGCACAGGCGCACCACCACACTCCACCCTGAACCCTTAAAGCTACGGAGCCGCGCACACATCCAGATAAAGACACGCAGCGCAGGCCTTTTTAAAATAGATTTGAATTTAACTTTTTTGTGTTCTTCTGTAGTTTTTGAACAAACAAAATAATCACTGAAAAAGTTGCATAAAGCTGCGCTGTGGCGCACCATGGCTGTTTCAGTTTCCTCAGTTTCCCCAACAGAAGGGTACCAAAAAAGTGGGACGGTACGGATCCTTTATTTTGGTACCATTCCCAACTTTTCACGGTGGAAACGCAAATAAATGGGTTACCGTACTGAACCAAACTGAACCGGACCGCTTGGTGGAAACGGGGCTTATGTCTCCTTAGGGTCTAAGAACCTTTCTTGGAAGAACTGTAACGGGTACTTAACTCACAAATTGACCAGAAAAGCTTTGCTCTAAATTTAATTTCTCTAAGAATTTTTCAGGTGGTTAAAATTCCCTTCAAGTACTTTAGTCCTGGTATAAGGATTGGGGTTGCACGTGCGTTGTTTGCTCTTGTGTTAATCCATGATTGGTCCACTATACCTAATTCTGCTGCAGTGAAACACAGATATACGTTCTAATTAGGGTGAGTATTGCTACATGCCATGATTCAGGCTTTTGCAAAACTAGACGCACAAGTTACAGTTATGTGCACGCAGGTTGTCATGTCGTGGACTCTGAAGCTTCAGTGTTTATCCAGCTCTGCGTCGGTCTGTAAACCTTTCTGCGTTCTAACCTCTCTCCATTTTTCAAAAAGCATCTCCAATATTGATCCTAGTTTGAGCACGTTTCTGCTCGTGGAGCTTATTAGAAACATGCAGAGGCTTTTTAGGTCGGGTACAATCACTTCTATCTGAACCGCTTCTCTTGACCCGCTTCCATCGCTGCAACACCTGTTGGTTTGCAGTTTGCCTGAAAAACCGAGGGGCAAGGGGCAGAACGACCGCGTGGGGGTGCCTTAAAACCGTCTACCCTCCCTGATCAAAACAAAAACAAACCATCCAGGACCAGAATCTGAACTAAGGAGGAGGACATACTGGCTGCTGCGTTGTTGCGCTTCAACATGGCATGTTTCCTTAATGTCTGATGATACAGAAAGGTTGAAATGTATTGAACCTTTAAACTTTGTATTATTCAAAATAAATTACCACAACAGCACTTTTACCATTGCGTCTAGGTTTTCCCAATTTGGGGGAAGTTTGAAGTAAAAAAAAAACTGAAAAAAAAAACTAAAAACTGAAAACCAGATAAAACAAAAGACTTGACAGCTCAGGTGTAAGAACAGCAGACAGTTTGGTGGATTACTGTAGAGCTGGTGAGGGGAGGTGGGAACAAGTGAAGAGGTGAGGTGTTAAGATCAGAAGACAGGAACAGAGTTAACGGGGATAGGACAGGAGGGAGAGGCTGGATCTGAAATGTCGGGAACGCAGGAAAAACAAAGAAACAAAGAAAATGAGAGAATGACAAAACAACCAACTTGACAACGATCCTCCAGAGCTTGTTTAATTTTCTTCTCTGTAACAGGGTAACTAAAAATCTCCATTAGCATTACACTTCACTGGACTTGAAAAAGGTTGGTGGATTCCCTCTTTAACTCCAAACAAAGTCTTGACCCTAAAATAACCCGTTACATAATGAACCTCAATCTGACACATAAAAAAAAGAGCTCAGACACACGCTGTGCAGCACCAAACAGCAGCTCTACTCCCTAATAGCTACCAGGAATGTGGGTCAGACCTGGTACTCTATCCCAGCTGTCATCTGTTTACACACACACACACACACACACACACACACACACTCACAGACACACAGGTCTGCGTCATTTTTGACCCGGGTCACTGCCATCCATCAATCAAAAAGAAAAGTACTGAAGCAGTACGAAGACTCACAGGGAGAGAACACCGTCTCCTTTTGACTCAAAGAGCTCCTGACCTGTTTTGTCAGGATCTGAGAGGATGTCAGGTCAGGATGTGTGTGTGTGTTTGTGTGTGTGTTTGTGTGTGTTTGTGTGTGTGTTTGTGTGTTCGTCAGGTGTGTGTTTGTGTGTGTTTGTCAGGTGTTAGGCTTGATGTGCAGACAGCTCTGTTTAATCTGACTCTTTCTGTGACCCTTGAAATAATAACTTGATCTCACAGATTGATGGATTTTTGCACGACACAGGATCTCATGATGGAGGAACTTGATTTAAGATTCACGTCTCGCTGAGGCCGTTGAGCAAACAGTTCATATTTGTTGACATTTGACGTGTAGGCTGAGTCCTTGCTGTCACGGGTTTGGCCCTTGCCCCTTCAGTAAGGGCAAAATAATCCTCCAAACAGGATTTATTCGGTTTAGTTATTCTTTTTTTAAATATGAAATAAACCAAGAATAGTTTTAATCCCCTCATTGAACACAGAAAAAGCGGTCTTGTCTTGAACTGTGGTGGACTTTTCATAGACATGAAGTGCTCGTCTTATTGTTCTTTTTCTCGATGGCGTGGCATTTGCCGTCATTCCTGTCGTATCGGAGGCTTCAGCTCTGACGTTTTGATGTCACCGTCTATTCTTGACTTCATCAGGTGTTGCGCTGGTACAGGTTTGCTCTTACGTGTTCGTACACTGACTTCACTGAAGATGTGCACAAGGACGGACGATAACCACCTGACAGAGAGTGAGTCAGCACCGCTGGACACCCGGCAGAGGTTTTAGAGAGCGATGGAAGGAGAGAGAGAGAGAGAGAGAGAGAGAGAGAGAGAGAGAGGGAGCTGAAACATGCCAGAGGGTTAAAAACCATCATTATGCGGCAGCGGAGCGGCTAAAGATAGCTGATGCCATTAAGCTCTGCTGCTCACACGGAGGGGAATGAGTCTTATCCAGGTCAGAAACTGAGAATAAAACACTAAAGAAAGCAACGCTGCTTTTTTCTCCTCTCAGTGTGTCAAACGGAGTCTCTCCGGCCGTCAGTCTGACCGCCAGCACAGATGTCTGAAACTTCACTCAGGTTAAAGACTGACGGAGCGATGTGACCAATCGTCAGAGCCGTACAGAAGTGAAGGTTTTAACACCTGACCTCATGTTTAAAGAGCTTAAAAACAAAAACATGAGAAATAACAGAACTCAGTGAATTAACAAAAGAGTTCTCTGATGATTTATAAATAATGTGTGGTTTCTAGGTTCAGTAAGTGGTTTGATCCGCATGTCGAAGTGTCCTCGTGTGTGTGTGTGTGTGTGTGTGTGTGTGTGTGTGTGTGTGTGTGTGTGTGTGTGTGTGTGTGTGTGTGTGTGTGTGTGTGTGTGTTAGAACCAGATGAGTGTGCACCATCATTCTTTGAAAGTGTGTTAATGGGGTCAGTGGTCATGTGAAGCACCATGAGTGCTCTAAAGACTAGAAAAGTGTTTTACAACGGGAGTCCATGTACCACTTACATGCCTCACATAATGAGCACTTCCTGTGGTCGCAGTAAAAATGAGCTGCGCTGAAAACGTTACTCTGATAAAGGTTATGTTACACGCTGGTCTACAGTAAAAGGTAACTAAGACTGGGAGGCTGCGGTCTGTCACACACACTCACAGTTTACCACTAACAGGAAGTAACAGCGTTGAAAAGAACAATCTGCAGCTTAAGTTGATTAACTTTCTGAATTTGGGTCAAATCTGAATGAATTTGGGAATGTTTTGTTCCCGCCTGCGCACGCTCGGCACTGACTGAGTTTGCAGCTGTTGTCGTTATTCCTGCTGAGATGGAAGAGACGCTTCGGACAGACGAGACATCATTTATCAGAATCAGGTTTTTTGACAGATCTAGGTTTACACACACAAGACATTCATGTCGGTGGATTGGTGCCAAAACATGAGAAAAACTTTTTTTTAAAATAGAGCAAGACCTCTTTTAAAAAGCTGTGCTCTTATTGTTAAGAGGCTTAAATAGAAAAAGACAGAACAAAAACATGAAATCCTTACTGAACAGAATATGTACAAAAGGTTTATTTAACATGCTGTGACGTGGCAGGAAGATGCAGTTTGACAGTGAGTAGGAATATCTTACAGTTTATAATCAAGTTAAAAATGAGTTAAAATCTGGTGTCCATAAAGTCAACATGTGTGATTTTATTATTAGTAATAAAGAGAGTTTGGTAGGTCAGTAAGAAAGATGAGAACATTTGAAGAATAAATGTTTAAAGAAAAACAGAATGAGTGACATTTATCAAAAAAGAAAGATAATAGGTTTTTAGTTTAAGCTTCTCAAATATATGGAGCGCTGATAGCTTGTAGTCCTGATTGCAGCGGTAATGGGTTTGAATTGACCTCTGCCCTTTGCTGGATGTCCCCCCCCCCACACACACACACACACACACACACTCTCTCCTCCCAACATTTCCTGTCTCTCTTTAGCGGTTCTATCCAAACGAGGCTGATATTTAAATTTTTCGGCTGCTTGTTTTCCAAAAAGAGCAGCTCAGAGATTTCACCTCGCACTATGAGTTAGTCTAAGCTGCTCTTTTTTTTATAGACAAAATTAAACAGTTTCTATAAACAAGATGACTGATTATGAAAAGAGTCGTTAACTGAGGGTCTCAAAGCTTCATTTTTTAATATGGATTAGATCACATATCCTTCTACACAGACAGATCCGCTGATGTTACAAAACAAAAACTTTAATAACTTTTTATTTTTAAGGATTAATTCTCATTAATTTTATTGAAAAAATAAATCTCCAAATCTAGTAATGTATCTGTCGATGACATTCATTTAACACACTGAATCCCTGACCTCTGCGTGACGACCTCTGCAGTGTGTCCCTGTTGCCATGGGAACAGGTTGTGCCAGAATGTGGCACGTTGTCGTCCCTGCTGGATTAACCTGAGAGTACCGATGGGATGTAAGAGGCTTAGCCCACGTTGTCTCCCATTCCCTCTCTAAAAAATAAATGTGACACACCTCACTTTCTGTGTGTGTGTGTGTGTGTGTGTGTGTGTGTGTGTGTGTGTGTGTGTGTGTGTGTGTGTGTGTGTGTGTGTGTGTGTGTGTGTGTGTGTGTGTTTATCTCTCACACACACACGATGATAAAAGTCAAGAACAAAATCAAACCACTTCAAGTCTTGTTTCCAAGTGATATTGGGTAATTTTTTTGTTTTTAATTACTAAATATTGCAGGTTAACTCCTGAAATACTCCACTGTGTATATTGTACAAATACATCGACAATGTATTTGTACAATATACACGTATAATTTAAGAATGCTGTCTATCGATTAGGGGGCACCTACCCATTAACAGTCATTAAAGATAATTATGTTTCATAACATGCAAAAAACTCCTCACAGGAGCTTAAATATAATATAAATCAAGTATCTCCTCTGAAAATAACTCTGTGAGTCATGACTGTCTACAATGGGTGTAACACCCGAGTCCCACTGTCTGTGATGTTTTCAGAGTTTTCAGAGTCCTATCTTCACTTTGTTTACATCGCCCGGACGGCCGGCTGACTCCTCCCCTCACGTATAAAAGTTGTTTAATTGAGGGACTAGAGAAAAGAAGAATAACATACTGTACTCACTGCTTAACTGTGTTTCTAGATCACGCTCATTTCAGGTAAATTTACATGCAGTGTGAAGATACGAGCATAATAAAGATCGCTAGCGTTAGCATGCTAACACAACAATGCAGCGCGAGTTGTTTTGGTTTCATGCTGGTGCTCAAGGGCGACATCTGCTGGATCAAAAAAAATCACATATAAAGCCTTTAAAGTGTATGTTGATGTAAAACAGTTTTTACTTATATTACACACTGCACGAGTATTTCTACGTTTTGTAATGCTCTTTTTCTTTTCTTTATTAGTCACATTTTTGGATCATTTGTGCCGTCATTAGATAAGACAGTTGAAGAGAGACAGGAAACGTTTGGAGAGAGTTATGGGCGACGTGCAGTAAAGTGCTGAGGTCAGATTTGAACCCATGGTGGCTACAATGAGGAGTATTGCCTCTATACCGGCGGCATAACCACTAGTCCATCCGTCACCCCATAATGCTCTTCTACCTGAAATGCAAATGTCTGAATACCTTCTGCAGCATTGCTGGCAGTAACTCTGTGCATTATTCCAACTGGGTCACACCTCCTGACTCTCCCTTCAGCTGCAGCACACGTGCAGCGCGGCCAGAGTTTCCCTCACCCTACATACTGCGAGCAGAAATAATCCGCTGACTTCATTCATGCCGTGATCTTTTGATCCCAGATATACTGTGCTGCACTTGATTCAGTTCACAGGTGTTACACGTTCACCTGATAATCCCTGACATTTTTAAACAAATGAAGTTGTGACACTAAATATCTCGATCATCGGGCTGTGAATAATCGGCTCTTATGATGAACTCAGTGTAGCTATGCAACATTTAAACCGGACGTCCCATGTGCAAGTTCTGCAATCACAATTCAGTTAGCACAGACATAATCTTCATAACCTGAAGCCGATGTTACTCTGGTGAAAGCTCTGGTATTTGCAGCACTCTTTGGTGCTACTGATGGTTTGGTGTCAGTATTCCCATCACGAGTGGAGTCCATCACTTACCGCTAAATTCCAGCAGATATGTGATCGGTCCGTCTGCGAGCTGGTTTCACTCTATGTGTGTGCTTCCACTGACTCCTGGAAAAGAAACACATCTGATGTTCAGTATCAGACAAAAAGTCAAATCTGTCAGCAAGAAGCTGTTTGGATCTTTTTACTTAAATATTCCACAACAGCAATCGAGCTTCACCGCCCTTATGATCAAAATGATACTTTTAAACTTCACCAAACTGTCAACAGACGAGGCAAAAAGCAGCACCATTTGTGGATAAAAAGCCGAGCTCTAGATACACACATGGGTTTATGTACACACACACAGCGAGCTATAACAGAGAGGTAACAGTTTCATCTTGAAGTGGCTGTGTTAAAGCCGCTAAAGAAAGGTCCAACTAACGGGAGTGTGGGGTAAGATCTATATCCAGGTGACGTACAAAAGCAAACAGAGCCATCAGCAGTAATGATTTACAATCAGCGACTGTTGAAAGACAGCAGGATCAAATTTGATTGACAGGAAACACTTCCTACACATGAACGGGACGTCAGCAAAAAGATAAGAAAGATAAACTGTTTTGTCCACAGGGGGCGCCAAATCGAACAGAAAGTTCCTCAAAGGAGCTTTAAGTATTAAAAGTGAATGTAGGCCTATTTGTTGTGGGGGAAAACCCAATGGTTTGTAATTGTTGTAATGGATGCGACCAGCATTCAATGTTCCTTATCACCAAGTCAAATCGTCCCAAACTGGTTTCTTGTGTCAGGCGCTGAACAATGGAAGCCTGCTCCTGTTTGAGAGACATTTTCTCTTTCCTCCCCGTTTCTGTTCTTATTCAATACACGACAAAGCAAGCTGCAACTTGCAAGGTGTACCTGACAAAGTGACCAGTGAGTGAATGAAAGTTACAAAAAAGTAACTTTCAGATATCTAAAAATTCTTTACAGAAAAGTAAACTCATGTTGCCATTTTGTTCCACTGCTTTTGGAGATGACACAGACCCTGCACCAACAACTCAGAAGAGTATATTCACAACAAAAAAAGCAACCTCTTTTTAACATATTATAGTTTATATAAATAAATATCACATTTACCCTTCCTTTAAACTGTGTTGTTTTTCTTCTCTGGTGGAGAAACACAAGAGATCTTCAATCCTCTTATTCCTCCTTTAAACGGCGCGTAGATTACCGTAATAGAGATCAGGGGATGTAGAAGGATAATGTACAGCGAGCAGGTTGTTATAGAGGAAAGAACCCGCAGCAGGACAACCAATCAACAGAGCACAGCAGTGTTAAAAAAACGTGTTTAAATAAATGAATTCAATATTTGTTTGCAGGCATCAGAGTAACGTTTCATTCTACACTTGAATATCACAGTGCACGCTGTCAGGCACAGCTCTAAGAGTCGGTGTTGTGTCGGGTCGGTATCTGACTTTTTCTCTCCCTCTCTTCAGTTCACCGGTCTGAGTGTGACCAGCGGGGTTGACCAGATGGTGGCGCTGCACACGTCCGCTCAGGATGACGTGCTGCTGTGTCTGCAGCGAGGGCAGCTGTGCCCCAACCAGGACCGAGTGGGGGAGCTGGTGGGAGCCATCGTGGACCACTTCACACGGTCAGTCCCTCATGACTGTTTCACCATGAAAACATCCGCTGATTATCTGCTGTAAAGCTTCCGCAGCCTTTAAAATGATCAGTGAGAGACGTTATCTTCAGGGGCAGCACACATGGCACACTTGGATTCATGATCTCTTGAAGCCTTTTCACACATGCACCAAACTATTGAAAATATCCCACATTTTCAGGGTGAGCTGCATGCGTGATCTTCAAAGTTTTTATCAGGCTTTATCAGGGCCGGCTCTCCTTTCAGCCAGCTGTCGGGGTGAACATGTGTGAAGGCACCACAGAAAGAAATTCACTGTGAGCGAGTGTGTGGGGTGAAGATGGACTGATAATGAAGCTGCTTCATACTCTTTCTGTTAGCCAGCATGTTTTTACACAGTAGATGATAAATCTGTGAAAAACTAGCAGAGTTGTTCTGAAAACGAAAAGGCCCAAGTTTAGATTTCTCCTACTGCTTTCACACATGCAGAAAACTCCTGATATTTCCAAGAGGAGCTGTTTGTGTGAATGCAAACAGCCAGATTTTTCACTCAGACTTTACCCAAAGTTTCTCCTAGAAGACCTCTAGTATTGTTTCTGCATTAAGTCCGAGTGATGTGAGAACGCAGCAGGATATTATCCAGAGCATTCACATTAAGCTAGTGGGAGAGGCTGGTGACGTTCATATGTTGTAACAAGGGCACATTAAACAGGTTATTGTCTCACAGCTTCCTGGATCTCATGAATTACTTTTTAAATATGTGCAGACAAGTTTAAGATTTTTTCTGGTTTATTTTGGTTTATTAGTCAAGAAAAGCTAAGATATTGAAACTTCCTCTAAAGCAACAGGTCAGAAAGGAAACACTGTTTGTCCCTGTTCCCACTTTTCAGACATTTCTGATCTGATTTTAATCTTCTTAAACTAACAAAGTGTGCAACGTTACTTCTAAGTCCCGTAATTTTAGAGCTTTCAAAATCTAAAACTGTGGACCGCCGTCTATGTAATCTCTAAAAAAAAAGAACTTCCCACCCCAAATTGTTTACTTGCTTATTTCCTGCAGTTCCTGGAAGACTTTGGAATTGTGATTATAGTTGATGACCCCTTATAGTCTCTCAACAAATGGGGCAAATAGCCTGATGCTGCTGTTTCCAGACACATAAGAATCATCCGTCCAAAGACATTTACAAAGTTTCTTATTTCTAGAAACACCTTTTTGAGCTCTTTGATCAGGAAGGTAAAGACAGCACACCTCTTACAGTTTGCTAATTAAAATAGAACTAAACACACACAACCCAGAGAGAGATTAAAGATTAAATCCAGCTCCAATAAGGCAATTAGACCTCTCAGTTACACCTTTAACAGGGCCTTGAATTAAAACGTACACTGTAACAAATGGCTGTGAAATCCACAATAATTAACTGTGTTACTGCCCTCTTAATTACTGTGAATATGATTACAGTATGGCACTGTGTTATAGGGCTGAAAACACAGTAATAAACACAATACTGTAGAAATCACAGTAAAAATAACTCCACTGTAAATAATTACAGAAACCATTATGCTACTGTAGGAATTCACAGTAATAACTATAATACTGTAAAATGCAGTAACCATTACAGTACTTTAAGGACTCACAGTAAACGGTATAGTACTGTAGAAATATTTATCTAAACTATTAATTTCAACATTTTGTTCACTGATTCACTGCTCTATGTGGTCACCTTTCAATAACAAACGTATATCTTTTTAAGTTACATTCTCTAAGTCTCCCAGTTTGAAAATCTCTGCCAGTAATCCGTCGCTTTAATGGACATGTGACACATTTTCTTTCATTAGTCGCTATCTCTGTTTTCTTAAAAAAGCATATTCCTCTCAGATCATAACTTCTCCCCTTCATTTTCAAAACCTTTAGAAGTTGAAAGGGATTCAGGGAACATGATAAGTTTTTTAAAATCAAGATAAGAAGAACAAAGGGCGCTGGTTTAGCTCGGTCGGTAGAGCAGGCACCACATGTACAGAAGCAAACAGCTTCACCTCATGCTGTTGGGTGCAACTCTCTACCTTAATTTCGTCCTTCACATTTCTTTTCTCTCTAAAGCGTGGCGCTTAAAGTCTTTATATGTGATTTTCCACACTTAAATATAATAGATATCAAGTATATCCTCTGAAAATAACTCTGTGAGTCATGACTGTCTACAATGGGTGTAACACCCGAGTCCCACTGTCTGTGATGTTTTCGGAGTTTTCAGAGTCCTATCTTCACTTTGTTTACATCGCCTGGACGGCCGGCTGACTCCTCCCCTCGCGTATAAAAGTTGTTTAATTGAGGGACTAGAGAAAAGAAGAATAACATACTGTACTCACTGCTTAACTGTGTTTCTAGATCACGCTCATTTCAGGTAAATTTACATGCAGTGTGAAGATACGAGCACAATAAAGATCGCTAGCATTAGCATGCTAACACAACAATGCAGCGCAAGTTGTTTTGGTTTCATGCTGGTGCTCAAGGGCGACATCTGCTGGATCAAAAAAATAGCATATAAAGCCTTTAAGGACTGCCATTTGTAGGAGAAATACTTACATCCCTGTTGCGCCTGACGTGCAAATGTGAAACAGGCGGGAAATGCTGTCGTGAAATTGTTAACTGTAACAGAGGTGTAATGGGGACAACGACCCGGCAATTTGTAACGTTGGAGCCAGCGAGATGGAACAGTGTCTCGTGTGTGTGCATGTCTGAGTGTGTGTGTGTGTGTGTATGTGTGTATGTGAAGCTCCTGTTTGTGCTCATACACGTGCCTGTCGTTCTTATGTCATATGAATTCACACACTGGGACATCTATATTTCACCCTTACGGATGCAATGTCTTAGCAGAAAGGCATACTGACGGAGGAGTCAGTGAGTGTCTGCTGTCTCGCCTAGTAAGGACCAAAAAGCACCAAACGCTAATCTCATCTTAACAAAAAAAAGAGAAATAGAAAATATATTAATTGCTACATTTTCTTCAGCTTCATCATTTTTTTTGTTTCTCTGAGATGAGACGTCATTTCATTGGGACAAAACGCAGCAGCAGCTCATTTTCTCTCGGTGCAGATCTTCTCACAGAGAGGAGAAGTTAATGAGAGCCCTCAGCTGGTGAAGTGATTGTTCACCGAGAAGACACGCACGCAGCCTTTTGGGTCAACTGAATAAACACAAACGCTTCAGACCCCCGGCTCAAACGTAGTCTATTAATGCAGAATAACAATTACACCAATGGTACTCCTGGCATTTATCAGTGTCATAGTTGTCTGCGTCTGCAGCCCGCTCTGAATAAACCCGCCGTGAAATGAATCAGTCACACTGACATTTATCACATTTATCACTCCTGACCCGATTTGTCGTTTCTGTTTATAAATCTGATTCACATCCACCCACATCCATCTCTGCCAGGCTTTTATTTGAATGGCACTACCAGCAAGTTTTCACACACAGCGGACTGTTGTGGATGTGTCGGTGGGGGCGTGTGTGTGTGTGTGTGTGTGTGTGTATAAGTGTGGGTGTGTGTTGTTGTAAGTACGGCCCACTGAGACAGCACCCAGTCAGCTGGGATTGGTCTTTCAAAAATTTTTAATCCTCCAAATCCTGCCAGGAGCACAGGGAGTGACGTGGAAACAGGACAAAATACAAACAAACACACAGAGGAGGAAATCCTCCGAGCTGCTGCACCAGGTCCATATGAATGTTCATGAAGGTTCGTTCATTTTAAACAAGGTCTGCTGGTGTTTTTTGAAGTTTCAGCCTCGCAGTAGATGAACATACTTTGTGGTGACAAACAAAACCATTTGCCTTTTGTTTATTTGTACCTCTTTTAGCTCAAGGCCCGTCTCCCACGAGTCCATATTAGCTAGCCGAACTGAATTTATCAGTGTTTGTTTTTATCGTTCAAAATAAAATACACAAAAACACATTTAAGAGAACGTATGAACACTGTAAAACATAGTGCCTAAAAACATATACAGAGTACATATGAACACTGTAAAACATAGTGTCTAAAACATATACAGAGCATATATGAACACTGTAAAACATAGTGCCTAAAAACATATACAGAGTACATATGAACACTGTAAAACATAGTGTCTAAAAACATATACAGAGCATATATGAACACTGTAAAACATAGTGTCTAAAAACATATACAGAGCATATATGAACACTGTAAAACATAGTGTCTAAAACATATACAGAGCATATATGAACACTGTAAAACATAGTGTCTAAAAACATATACAGAGCATATATGAACACTGTAAAACATAGTGCCTAAAAACATATACAGAGCACATATGAACACTGTAAAACATAGTGTCTAAAAACATATACAGAGCACATATGAACACTGTAAAACATAGTGTCTAAAAACATATACAGAGTACATATGAACACTGTAAAACATAGTGTCTAAAAACATATACAGAGCATATATGAACACTGTAAAACATAGTGTCTAAAAACATATACAGAGCATATATGAACACTGTAAAACATAGTGTCTAAAAACATATACAGAGCACATATGAACACTGTAAAACATAGTGTCTAAAAACACATACAGAGTACATATGAACACTGTAAAACATAGTGTCTAAAAACATATACAGAGCATATATGAACACTGTAAAACATAGTGTCTAAAAACATATACAGAGCATATATGAACACTGTAAAACATAGTGCCTAAAAACATATACAGAGCACATATGAACACTGTAAAACATAGTGTCTAAAAACATATACAGAGCATATATGAACACTGTAAAACATAGTGTCTAAAAACATATACAGAGCATATATGAACACTGTAAAACAGTGTCTAAAAACATATACAGAGCCTATATGAACACTGTAAAACATAGTGTCTAAAAACATATACAGAGCATATATGAACACTGTAAAATATAGTGCCTAAAAACATATACAGAGCATATATGAACACTGTAAAACATAGTGTCTAAAAACATATACAGAGCATATATGAACACTGTAAAACAGTGTCTAAAAACATATACAGAGCATATATGAACACTGTAAAACATAGTGTCTAAAAACATATACAGAGCCTATATGAACACTGTAAAACATAGTGTCTAAAAACATATACAGAGCATATATGAACACTGTAAAACATAGTGCCTAAAAACATATACAGAGCATATATGAACACTGTAAAACATAGTGTCTAAAAACATATACAGAGCACATATGAACACTGTAAAACATAGTGTCTAAAAACATATACAGAGCATATATGAACACTGTAAAACATAGTGTCTAAAAACATATACAGAGCATATATGAACACTGTAAAACATAGTGTCTAAAAACATATACAGAGCATATATGAACACTGTAAAACATAGTGCCTAAAAACATATACAGAGCATATATGAACACTGTAAAACATAGTGTCTAAAATCACATAGAAAGCACATATAAACACTGTAAAATATAGTGCCTAAAACACATAAAAACAATAATAAACAGGGATGCTATAAAATACCTAAAAAGACTGTCATACTAGTCTGTAAGCAGTAAACGTACTATTTATAAAACCCACTACCAAAGCAGGAACTAGCCCTTTAAGTAAATATTAACTCATTGTAATATCCTGTTATGTTTGTTTTATTTTATGTTTCTGCAAATAAATAAATTGTGAGCCTTATTTACAGTCATCAGCCAGTTTGAAGTTTCAGTGGGATCTCTGTTGTCATGGAGATAAAACATCACATGTCTGAGTTTGTTTTCGCTCTCTGGAGGCCGTGCAGACGGCAGCAGCATCAGTGTGTGTGTTCCCACTTTTAAGAGTCCTTCTGTGTGTGTTCAGCTTGCTCATCCCAGATCCCCGGTGAGGCTTTTGTGGGTTTTACGAGTCTTAGACTTTTGGTCTGAGTTTTTGGTCCTTTAGGTTGGGGGGGGGGGGGGTATCTCAGTTACTGGGGTCCCTGCAGCAGCTGTGCGGCTCTGCTAGGGGGTGCAGCGAGCGCCACGGAGGAGGTCGACCATCAGGGGAGTCGGTTTCAGCTCTCCGCCTGTCTTTGTGCCACCATCTGCAGTGAATGGAGGGGGGGGTCGCGACCTCAACCAGGCTACTCATGAGACAAAGTCAGGGGCGAGCTCAAGTGTGTGTGAGCATGTGTGCGAGGGGGGAGAGGAGCATGACAACACACACACACACACACACACACACACACACTCCTCTCGTGTTTCCTTCTGTCAGGAAGTGAGACGATGAGAGTCACGCGCACGTCATTTTTGTTTATGAGGTCTGAAGAATGGTCAGAGGAGGAAACAGTGAATGGAGCGATTGTAATTCTTGTTTTTTTTTTTTTTTTTTTTCATCTCTGTAGTTCAAACACGAGAGCGACGATCAGTGAGTGTTTACAGCCGAGAGAGTAGTGTGAGTCTTGTTTTGAAAGTGGGTCAGTGAAGGCAGCGTTAGAGGCACAAGGTAGAAATCATGACTTCAAAGGCGCTCCGTGTTTGGCGGCGTTGGATGGCAAAGACAAGCTGTCTGGTCTCCTGTCATGTCATATCCATCTCTGGTTCCCTCAGTGAAGCTCGCTCGTCTTCATCATGAACGAACCTCCTCATCCCTCTCTCTCTCTCTCTCTCTCTCTCTCTCTCTCTCTCTCTCTCTCTCTCTCCTGCTTTCTCTTCCTGTCACCTGGACCTGAGCTGTCAGTATGAATGAGTTGTGTGTGTGTGTGTGTGTGTGTGTGTGTGTGTGTTGGTATGTTGACTGAGATGGAGGCTGTGTGTGTGTGTTTGGAGTTGGGGGTGCTTGACTGACTCGTGCACCATCTGCTGGGACAGCTGGGGGAGTATGAGTGGGCTAAAGGAAGGATTTAGGGAATGATCTGCTCCGGCCTTAAAAGATTGAGGAGATTTCTGTACTTAAAAGGTAATTTAGGGATTTTAATTTATTACTCCTCACCGACTCTAACTAGAATAAAAGTTTCATCTGTGATTCTTCAAATTATATGACTGTATTCCCCTTGTGTAACAGAAGCTAATGCCACAGTGTTTCTTTTCTGTAGATGCATTGAACACAAACAACATACTCTTGATTTACCTTTGTAACGTGAGGGTCCGATGTGTGGTGGAAACAGAAGGACGGAGACGGATAACTTTCATCCACATTGTTTCTGCCACACAACAACCACAACACTTCCTCGTTACTCATCACATGTCCCCGTCGTTAGCCAATCAGAGGTTAGGATGATTAAACTCAAGGCAAACATTATGACAAACACAGATTTGGCAGATTCAATAATATTTGGTCTCAGTTACTCGGTGCTACTGCAAACATTAAAACATGTAAATGTATCAATATTAACTTTGTAAACTCAAATATGTAAATAGTTCACTGTATAAATGTTAACTCGTTTTTAACTTAAAGGCTTTATATGCGATTTTTTGATCCAGCAGATGTCGCCCTTGAGCACCAGCATGAAACCAAAACAACTCGCGCTGCATTGTTGTGTTAGCATGCTAACGCTAGCGATCTTTATTATGCTCGTATCTTCACACTGCATGTAAATTTACCTGAAATGAGCGTGATCTAGAAACACAGTTAAGCAGTGAGTACAGTATGTTATTCTTCTTTTCTCTAGTCCCTCAATTAAACAACTTTTATACACAAGGGGAGGAGTCAGCCGGCCGTCCCGGCGATGTAAACAAAGTGAAGATAGGACTCTGAAAACTCTGAAAACATCACAGACAGTGGGACTCGGGTGTTACACCCATTGTAGACAGTCATGACTCACAGAGTTATTTTCAGAGGAGATACTTGATTTATATATCTAAGTGTGAAAAATCACATAGAAAGCCTTTAAACTTAAATACATGAATTAACTCAAATATATGAATTTACTTCACTTTTGAATCTTACACCATTTTCACTTCTATGATCCGTAATATGTTGTCTGTTAAACTTCTGTTTCACTGATTATTTTACTCAACAAAATATCCGTCAGTCATCGTTCCTGTTGGTGCTGAATTCAAAACTTTTTATGACACAATTTGTTGAGCAGAGCATTTTTACACTGAACGGTTGTACAAATGTGATGTGTGGTGCAAAGTGATAACAGTTTACAACGCTCGACAAACGCTCGCCAATTATTTGAGCACACTGTAGTCCGATGGTCAGATTGCTAAATCAGGACGGTGCATTGACAATCTTCAACAAAGTTTCCTTTGATTTCCACATTTAGGAGTTGAAGTCAGATCTGCAGTATGTGTATTTCATGTGTCTCATACGCACGGCTTAAAAACAAACAACCTTAAAAACGCTCTCCCATGAACACACACGGCATCAAACACAAGCTAGCTTGCGAGCTAAATCACAACACAAGTTCCCTGGAAGCTGGACATATCATTAGAAAAACAGAATAAGCTTGAACACACACAGACTTTAAAAGCGTCTGAGTTCTCCTTCCACTTCTGCAGTTGTTTCTGATTCATATTTCTCCTTCTATTCTGGGAAGAGGAAAGTCATATTTTTCGTCTTCCTTCTTGTTTGTTTTAATTTACTCCTCCAGCATCTCTCCTTCTCCGCCGTCTTCTCCTCTTTTCTAAATCAGCACTTTCACTTATGAATATGGAAAGACCTGGGACGGTGTTGCATTAATAGCAAATCTTCTGGGTCACCCCTCCCTTCACCGCGTAGCAGGGAAAAAAAAAAAAAAACAGGACATAAAAAAGGGATGTGATTTCATTAACCTCAAAGCATATAAGTGAGTAAGTCTTGTGATGTGTCAGTAATGACCTACAGACACACACTGAGCTGTTTCCTCATGTCCAAGGACTTGTTGACTTTTTCTAGGTCGACCTCGTTAGGCGTCAACAGTTTGAAATTCGTCCCTCTCTATTCTAAATTCACTTTTTAGGTCGTGAAAGGCGTCATACCAAGCCTGAAATATCCTCCTCTGTCTCTTTGCCTCCCCCCCCCCCCCCCCCCCCCTTTTTTTCTTTTTTTTTTCCTCTCCTCCCTCAGTGGCTGTCCTCAATGTGTTCGTCTCTCGGTCGGTGCTGCCGGCCGAAGCAACAGGAGACTCAGCTTCTGCTCTGAACTCTCCTCCATCACTTTGTCCCCCCTCTGCTTTCTCTCTTACCCTCGTTTTGTCTCTTCTTTTCTGCTCTAGTTTTAGTTCTGTACCTGGGTAGCGTACGAGTGCTGGGGCAGGTCACATGTAACATGCAACAGCTGTTAATCTAGGAGGACGTAAATGATGTATATGAACACTGACCTACTTCTTCCTCAGGTCATATGGAGCTGACACACCATGTGCTTCAGCGATTTAGCCACATTCAGCCTGTTGATTAAAAGCTCGTTATGTTCTGCGAAGTGTAATTGATTGACAGCTGTGGCGGCAGAGCCAGCTGTAAATAATTAAGTCTCCACGGGAAAGCACATTTTTATTACGACACATTCAATTCCAGGAAGTACAGCTCTAAGAAAGGTTGGCGGCAATTTGTTAATGGTGTTTTTTTCTGTGTCGGTCTTTCGTGTTTTTTGTTTTTTTTCCTGGTATGAACTTGTCGTGAGTCACAGTTTTCATTAAGGTCACATAATTAGGTCAGACGTGTAAAAATAGGAAAGTTTCAACACATTTTATATCCAATAAGTGTTAATGGTATGCAATGAATTCCTCAGTGTCCGGGAAACTGTGTTCTTCCATTAGAGCTGGAAGTGCCTACATGTACCATGATGCATTGTGTGTAAGCAACCCTCTTGACTTGCATTCACTCAGAAGAATACTCCAATCGTATCCTATACAGCTGAGTGTTTGACTCGTGCATATCATCATCTGCACTTATATTTTGGGATGACACCATTTCTTTTTTGTAGTTCTGCTTGCTAGCTAATTTAAAAGACTACAAATCCAAAGTGAAACAGCCTGAAGTCGGTCCAGGTCACCAACTAGGTCAGTGTTAGATTTTGCAGCTTTGGGATCTGACACCCCTAAAGACACAGGAAACGTCAGCAACAACTTTTGGGCTTTTTCACACTACAAACAAACTGAGCTCCTGGCTGCCCTGCTTCTGGTTCTGGCTGTGCACGTCCTCAAATAATGAAAGCTGCGAGGTCACAAGACGCAGTACGCACATGAACGGGTAGAGGCGGTGTAGAGTCAAAGGGGATGTGACGGGGTCGACACAGCAGCAAGGGCAGACAGTTCTGAAGACAAGCTGATCGACATTTACACAAAACTAGTTCAGAACCTTTTCACAGGAGAAAAATATTTGAGAAACGGGGTGGGGGCGGTGCTGAAAATGTGTTCTGTCCACGGGTCATCAGTCGCCGAGGCTGGCTGCTTATTTTGTTAGTCAGATCCAGAATAAACATAATAGTAACCTCCTGGAGTGTCGCCATGTCTGTTGTTTACATCCCGCACATCAGGTACAGTAGATCTTCCTCGTGGCGTCTCTTCGACTCAAATCCAATTTTTAGCCACCACACCCCCCCCCCCCCCTCAGGTGTGTCATCAGTACTGACCCTGCTTCTCCTCCTACCAACCACGCCTACCGCTAAAGACACTGAAGTGAATCCTCCTAACGCATTATCATAACACATGTATAGAAGTTTTTTTTGTTATTATTGTGTCATAGGTACATTTATATTCCCAGCCCACATGGGATTTACCTGACACCATAAATTAAAACGTTCCAGGATCAGAGTGCACTAGGTAAACTATATTCATTGTCAAGAAACCAAAAGAGAAAGCAAAAGCAAGTCAAACTAGTTCAACAGAATATCCTGTCTTCTTTTCCAGGCGTTTGAAACAAAATTAGCAAACTTAACCACCATCAAGCTTAAACAGCCATTCCACTTTTTGCAAATCTGTCCGCCCAAATATTTCAGGATTTTGACGAGCTACTTCAAGAAACAAACAAATCTCTTAAATCATCATACAATGCAAAAGAAAATGGGACTCAGTTTCAACTTCGTCCAAATCACACATCTGCAGCCACAGCCTGGCAGAGAGGATCATGTCTGACCCTGTGTGTGTGTGTGTGTGTGTGTGTGTGTGTGTGTGGATAAGTCGAACCTCTTCATGCACTTTGTTCTGCTTCATTATGTTGATAGTTGTGAAATGGAAATGATTTTCCAGGTAACAGAGATTTCACAGAGAGCTTTGGGGCAGAATATCTGCTTCAGAGGAGGTGTTGTGAATGTGATGTGGAGGATTAACGGAGGTGATGGGGCTGGTTGGGAAACATCAAACATGTAACGACCAACTCAGTGACAGTAAACACCACATGATGTTTTTTTCCCCCCGGCGAGCTCATTCCTGCTCATTCACCTCAAAGACCGATCGACTGTGGAGGAGCAGGAAGACGTCCTGCCTGGTCGTTCAACCTCGGGGACTTTGTGTTCGAGCTTCTCAAAGCTTCCTGGACGCGCTCGCAGAGCCCGCTGAACTGACCTCGAAAAAACTGCTTCAAAAGGCCTCTTTGTGGGTTTCAAACAGTGCACACGTGCTGCCTCTAACTCGACCTCCGAGTGCAACAAATGGATTTCTCAACCACTTTCACAACAGTCATAGTGTTTAACACGACACGGGAGTTCCTGAGGAGGAGATGAAAAGTTTTCCTCTTTAAACGCACAATGTTTGTCACTCAGCTGAAGATGTTCGGATGGATCTCTCTACATCCGCCTGACCAACTGGCCCCGCTTTGAGGTGGAACCGATGTCACGGCTGCATTAAAAAAAAAACCCTGATAGTGTCCAACCTTCTCCTATCATTTATAATCGATTGGCTCCCTCGCCGCCACGCTGATTTGCCCTCACCTCAGAAACACGTCGGTGGTCATGAATAACACCGTGCCGTTCAAGTCCGTCACATTTCACGCTGCACGCTTTTCTTTTTTTGCTTCTTGAATTCAACTTCCATCATTTCTATAAATCACCCTTCATGCGTTAGCTCTGCTGTGTTTACAGAATGACTCATTCTTTTCCCAGAATGCCCCCCCGAGGAGACTCCAGACGCAGGGTGCAGCAGGTGGTGATAGGCCTGCTGTTTCCGATGACGTAGATGGTAATTGGAATGGAGGGAAATCGGTAAATGATCAGCACTATGACACAGCAAGACATGCAGGTTGCCCCCGCTTCAGCCCACATTGAAGCCCCCCCCGCGCTGCTACGGGCCGCAGATGCTGCCGCCGGGCGAGCGATGGTTACAAGAGTGTGGGATGTGTTAATTGAGATTGAAAGGGGAAATGGCAGCGATGTGTTGACAGGTCGGTTTGGAGGGAAGGAAGTCGAGATTTAAGGATGAAGGGTTTCGGCTCTGTTGGATAGAAATCAGCAGACGAGCGTGAGACAGCTCCTCTTGTCAGACTATTTTAATTTAGTTTGAAACATTTTTATGTTCGTTTTTTCTCCTCTCAGTTTCATGTGAAGCTGAAAAATGTCTCGTAATTGCCCCTTCAAGTTGCAGTAAGGCTAATCATCCACCCTGGTTAGCTTAGCGTAGCATGAAGGAACAGCTGGCCTGGCTCTGTCCAAAGGTAACTAAACCTCTCGCTGAGACTCACTAATAAACACCTTATATCTCTTTGGTTTAATCCGTGCAAAATCTGATTTAAAAGGGTTTTGTGCTGAAATATTTTCCTGGCTGAGATCAGTTGCTGCACGGAGAACCTGCTCCGGGCCAAGAAACAGTCCAGCACGAGACCAGCAGTAAACCTGCAAGTTGGCAGTTTTTAACGCTGTTTTTGTACAAATGAACACACAAAATAAAAGGTTTTCATCAAAGAGCTTTAGAGCTGCTGGTTGGTGGAGTTTAGTTTGATAGAACCAGTGTAGCAGCTTCCAGGAGTTTAACAGGTTCACAGGATATACGTATTCTCTCTTTCTCTCCGGTCTTCTAAAAGGCAAAAAAAAAAAGTCACCGAGGATATCTAACGGGTTATTGCGGTTGTAACCGACTTCAACTACTCAGTTAAATCAGGAAACAGTTGTGGTTGAGGTTAAAGGGATTGTCATGCTGAGGCAGGATGAAAACCCTGGTGTCATACACACCCAAACAACCACCCTAACCTCCTCCGTCAGAGGTTTGGCTGCTCTTATCAGGGTCATTCTACTTCCACTCTAGTTCCAGAAATACTGGGGTAGTTTGTCATGAAGATTTGAAGATGAAAGCTGCTTCTTGTATCTTCATCTTTGAAAAATGAAAACAAACTTTTGGTTATTTCACAGCTCTACAGAATACAATGACTCTTGTTCGTTGCCCTTTTGTTTTTTTTAAATGTATTTGGCTGTTTTTTTAATTGTTGCTCGTACAATCTCAGCCTCTGCAGCCCTCAGCTCTCCTCTTCCTCTAGCAGCGCATTTTCTGCACCACAGGCCCTCACAGCCTCTCATCTTCCGTCCTCAGGCTCAGCCAGAGGCTTCTCCCAAACACGCTCTGCCGGTGTCGGCTTTCTCTTGTGGTATAGCCGACACGATGAGATCAGTTATCGCACACAAATCCAAACCCAGGAGGAGGTCGGTGGGTTTGTGTGTCTGGGTTTTTTGCGTCTGCCACAGCAGGTCCGGACAGCTGGTTTGGGGGGGGGGGGGGTGGTTCAGGAAGGCAGGGTTTGAGGCTGACAAAGGGGGGGAAAAAATGGAGCAAGGCCACACCTGTTGGAGCGACTTGTGATGAGCTGAGACAGATTTGGAAACATGACTCGAGTTTAATACCCTTAAGATGAGGAAAAGAGATCGATGTGACTTACATTTTGAGTGTGAAATACATTTTGTGTTTTGAAAATTGGAGCTTCAGCCTCCTCTTATCACTCTCACACCTCGTTTGTCTTCTTCAGAAAATCAGCAAAAATGTGAGGTTGGGTTTGGTTATTTATCACTAAGAACTTGTCAAGAAATTCCTCTTTTTTCTCACTCTTGAGTGTGCATGTTGTCGGAGTCGTTTCTTATTTTGTGTTTCTTGTTGAAGGAAATGCAAAGCAGGAAGTGTTAAAGCGACAGAGGGGCCACATTTACTTTGATTTAGCACCAGATGTGATGGATTCTGCCCCAAACACGTGTGCTGTTTTTTCATCAAGCGGACGCAGCAGGCTGGAGATGCCTGCGAGATCTCTCCTTAATGCATATGTATGTAAGAGAGGATGGTTTGAATAATAGGAGGAGACGTGTGGACAGAGGATGATTATGTATTCTGCAGGATTTACTGAGGTCATGCTGTTTTCGACTGTTTCGCTTAAGAAAGGGAAGCATGAAAAATGTTCAGTATTTAAATGAAGTCCATTGATGAGCGACTTAGAGAGAGGAGCCAGTGTTCAGGTTCTGTCTGTAGTTTTAGATTTGGTGGGAAATTAAATTCACCATCTTCCTTAAAGCTTCTGGGAGGATTGATATCTCTGTACGAGCTTTGAATGCATAAAAGAGCATCCGCATTGAAATTGACTATTTCTATAAAGTTAATTTAAATCTCTGAAACCTCTGCCGGGGGGTGTCAGACAAAGTGATAACTGCATGGTGCAAAAATATATATATTTTCAACAGCAAATATTCTTAATGAGAGATACATTTTGTTAAAATGTTTCATATGTACTGGACAACATCGTAAAGAGAAAGGAGATAAGTGTGTGTGTGTCCATAGGGGGCGCCAAAATCAACGTATGTCGAAAATTCCTCACATCAGCTATAAGTACTTTACAATCATGTGACAATTAAAAAAACAAGTACAGATAACTTGTGTAGTACCTGTACCTTACAGCTTGTCCTAACAGAGCATGAGTGTCAGATACCGCAAAACATCGTGCAGCATCGGACCCTCGCTGTCCCCGCTGCACCCCTTATAATTCACTTCTATGCTCTGTTCATTTAAGTTTCCGTCTGAAAACAGTATGGCATGTGGTGCTTTTATTTTGAAGGCGCGAAAATGGAAGTACGGTGCCTCGTATGGACGAGCCTTTGATGGCGATGAGCCAGCAAATGTCTTTCCTTCAGCGTTGACATTCAAAGCATTTTAATCTGATGTATGGATATTATTAATGGAGCTAACAAGCTCTGGTGAGCGACGAAACAGACAGGGAATCCAGAAAAGACTTCCTGTCTTACACTCCCAGCGCCTTGTCGATCTTCCTGGTTCCTCATACGTGTCTTCCCAAGTGACAAAGACAAATTCAGAGACATTGTGTCAGGATGTGTTGCTCCTAGGCTGTTTGGACACTCCAACAGGAAACTATGGAATCAAGCTTATGTTGTCGTTGAGATAAAGTTGCAGAAAAACAAAGATGGATAGAGACGGGGAGACAAAGAGGAACAACAACAACAACAGATAACACAGATGTATGGCTACAGTAGTTATTAGCATTGCAAATTCCATGACCCGTGGGAGGAACCCGACCCCTAGGTTTGGAACCATTCGACTAAAAGTAGCTCCACTGACCATCAATCCATCTTTTAAGAGTGCAAAATGTATTTAACTGTAGAAGAGGTACGTTTACTTCTATCAGGTATACTTCAGATGATGACCTAGACTTGAAATAAAGTACTTAAAGCTCGTGGTATTTGTACCTATGCTGAAGTGAAAAAGCTAAGTGTCAGCTCTAAATCTCAGATTTTCATGTATCTGTCTGATGCTCTTACCTGCTGTCTCTATCTACTAAACCAGATTGCCAGCACTGTTGCATAACAGATAAAGGATTATGTAATCTGCATAAATTAAATTCACCTTTTTTAACAGTGAGACTTCCTCTGCTGTGATTTTCAGCCATGTTTTTGAAGAGGAGCAGTCAGTCTGTGGAGAACAGGACACTGACACTTACTTTGGGGTTGTTGTTGCCAAAGTCGGCAGACAGTTGCCAGGTTGGCTTATATACACGAGCCAGCCCTGCTTATCAGTCATATTATCGGCATTCAAAGGCGTCCACAAATAGCTGTTCAGCAAATATTGCTCTGCATCTGCTTTCCGAAAGCCTTCTCATCGGGTTCAAACAAAGTGCAAACGAGCCAATCTGAGGAGAAACAACGTCACAAGCAGAAGTATCAAACGCGTTCTCCTGGGAGTCAGGCTGTGACGTAGATGGATCAGTGTGAGGCTCTTTGTATGCACGCCGCACAGACACAGACGTGTTTTTGGTGGAGAAGTGGGGGTCGCTGCGGCCCGGGGCTGAAGCTGCAGGATCTCAAAGGGCCACTTCACAGTGGATCATCTTCAGCTGACGGTGCAGTGAGCGGCCTGCCGAGCAAGCAAAGTCACACTTCCTGGTCCGAGCTGTCAGCAGAGCGATCGGATGTGTGACGCCAAAACGCCTTCACCACGGATGCTACTGTGAAGTGTGAAGAGAGCAATGACAAACTGTCAAAGAAACGAGACAAATACTCATTTTGTCTTTGAGAATCTGTGGAAACATTAAAGTTGTGTTGCGTTTTTTTAGTAACCGGGGGGAGTTTGTGCAGAAGAGTATGTTTTGAACCTGGCCTGATGTGGTTGGGATCATACAGGATGGTAGGTACATGGAGTGAAAACACAAAGACAAATCGATGAGTAATAAAACAGAAAAGAACACGGTGTCTTTTTCAAAACACGAGGTGTGATTTTAACAAGATATTTGTGGGCAATTTTGCCGCCCGATGAAACAAAAGAGTTTCACTTTGGCAGTACTGAAGAAAAAACTTTTCTTAAAACTTTGGCTCACCAACTTCTCTCCTGGGAAAAGTCAGCTAATATACCCCCACCTCTCTGTAGCTGAGAGGAAATATCAACTATAAAGACCAGATTGTTTACTTCACCCGTAGACTTTAGACATTTAATATTGGGCCCATTGGCTGCAAGCGCCAACCTCTGGTGTTGGAAAAACAAAGCCAGAAGTGAAAAAAAGTGCAGTTCCTCGAGTGTCCACTTGAGGCTGTCTCCAGACGCCAAAAGTCCCGTCTTAAAAAAATAATTATTACAGTATAAAGAAAAATGTTCTGTGTGTATATCCTGGTAAAAAAAAAGTTGTGTCTTTTTGTTTACAAGTTTCTGAATTTCTAATAATTGCATTGTTGTTCAATTAAATTTGGGATGTTCCTAGGAGACTAATTTCCAATTTGAGCACAATTTATTTAACACAGCTGAACACGGGATCACAGCGTCTCTGTTGAAACGATGTCGGATTGGTTTGAGGAGTACGCTAACGTAAGCAGAGCTAGCAAGGTCAGCCGTCAGTCCTCCCTGCAGGTTAACGTCCACATGCCTGAGCTGACTGTGGTTCTGCATTGCGTCGGCCAATAAATCAGTTGAACCTGACACAGCCTGTACAAACAACTTCATCGTCTTTTTCAAAATACAAGTTAAAAATACTGCCAAACCGCGCTGTGCTACGAGATGCTATATATCTGTGCTCGTTACCATCTGACAGTAGAGCTGGAAGAGCAGGTCCATTAAAAAGAGCTACAGCAAGTCTATAGCTACAGCACCATGTAGTGGCGGGAGGCTGCATTACAGCTTAGACACAACATTCCTATAATCAATATCTATTTGTATTAATGGATTAAAAAGAGTTGGACTACTCTCACTATTCTGATATGTCATCCATCAGTGCATCGATTTCAATGATTTTAATGAGATATACTAAAACCATAACAAATTCTCATGTGGATTGGACCCTGGTGTTGGTTTGGGATTAGAGGTGACTGTTTTTATCGGTTGTGGGAATAATTGTTTAAAATTCAAAACCTCACAGGCAAAGTAAAGCAAAAATGTGTGTTTGTTTTTTTTCTCTTTCAGAATCAGAAAGGTCCCGTTTCCTGTGAAGGTTTGTCGTTCAGCCGTGCAGGTCCACATGCGAGGAAAACCAAAGAGCGTCACGGTGGAAACCAAACCGGGCCAGGCCAACTCCGATTTCAAGAAGGCTCGAGATGGTTTCATCCTCTTCGTCCCGGCTAACTAACGACTAAAGCCACCAACAGCAGTCTGACCCGAGGACCTGAACTGAGCTGCATTTATACAAGAATGTAAATCTATTAATGCAAGACAACGCTTTTGAAGTTAGCTGTACATTAGCATGAAGTGTTTCGATTTAAGGTTTTAAAAGTGTTAACGGAAACCGAGTTTCTGGAAGAGTCTGCTTTCTTCATCCTGAGCTTCAGGAAGACATTTTGCACTGGACATTTACTTAAACTTATCTTCATTTTTGGAGGCAAATTTTGAGAAATGCAAATGTTTTTTATGTTTGTGTTGAGACTCAAGACGAAGTATGAAAAGTATGAAAAGTGTGATGCTGTTTCTAAATTTGCTGTAGCTGCAAAAAAATAGTTAAAGGAGCAATGTGTAACTCTGACACCTAGTGTTTAAAATATGAACTGCAGCCACAATTCAAAACATGAGAGCTGTCTCCTCCCGCCCCCTCCTCTTAGGGGCGATGTGCGTGCAGGTTGCCATGTTGCAGACACTGTAGCTTCAGTGTTTATCCAGCTCTGCATCGGTCTGTAAACCTTTCTGTGTTCTAACCTCTCTCCATTTTTCAAAAGCATCTCCAATATTGATCCTAGTTTGAGCACGTTTCTGCTCGTGGAGCTTATTAGAAACATGCAGAGGCTTTTTAGGTCGGGTACAATCACTTCTATCTGAACCAGTTCTCTTGCCCGCTTCCATCGCTGCAACATCTGTTGGTTTAACCTGATAACTGCTCTCATATCTGGCAAACCGAGGGGCGTCCAAAACGGACGGGTGGGGATGCCGCCTACTTCTCTGGTCAAAACAAAAACTGTACAGAGCATTCAGGACCAGAATCTAAAGTTAGAAGGAGGACATACTGGCTGCTGCTTTGTTGTCAGAGAAGCCAGCACTTCAACATAGGATGTTCCCTTAATGTGTGATCATATAGGGAGGTCAGTTTAGGATTTTATGTCGTCGTTAGATGGGACAAAAACAAATACATGCACTTTTTGAATGACAAATTGTACATCACAATGCATGCTCACAATCGAGATATATTTTTGTACTTCGAATCTTCTTTTTTTGTGCTTTGTCTTCAAAAAAAAAAAAAATGGGAGACTGGGAATTATGTCTGAAGTAATGAGAAGTGGAAAAAAGAAAGACCACAGTCGGAGAAAATAAATTATTCAAGATTTACTGAAGCGAGTTCTCTTTGTGTTAATTTCCCCCCAATGCTTCCACACATGAACAGGCAGCATGCTCTAATGTGTCTCTAGATAAGTCTGTATTATACAGTGATTTAAATAAGTTCTCCTCACATGTGCTTTGAAGGGTGACATGAAAATGTGATGAAATAAATCAGGAATCCTCCAGTACCCAGCGGGTTGTTCAGAGACGAATTCCTCATCAAACACAGTGAATCCACAGTATCAGTGTCAGTCCTGGTGTTTGTGCTGACGCTCCTCCACTCTGCAGGAAGTCACACACACACACACACACACACACACACACACACACTGTAAGGACCTTCAATCAAACTGTCTTGTGAACAGGAGCTCTCCGGACTCTGTGACGCAAGAGCTGTTTCCTCTCCGGTCCCTTTGGTGTCCTGCAGATCAGATCAGCTGGTTTGATAAACACACACTGACTCTGCAGGCTGCATTTTCACAGGATTTCTGACGACTGGGCTTTAAAAACTTTCTACATAAAGATCTTCAGTGCATATCAAAGATGTGTTTTGAGTCAATAATAGACTAATAAATACATTTTCTCAAACCTTAATGTGCAATAAATTTTATTTTCAATAGAGAAAGAGAGAGATATTTCTTTATTGTCTTCTTCCTGGAGCGTTGGTACCAATGAACAAATCAGTTTAACTGATGATGGTTCTTTCTAATCTTCTCGTGGGATATGCTAGTGGCAGCTAATTTAGCCTTTAGCTTTCAGCATCAAGCAGAAATAAGGAGCAACAGAGATTTGGTAAGCTCACATCTTTCACACCCTACACCTCCATAGATGTTTTTTAGCAGTCACATCTAGATCGGCAACTCATGTGACATCACTTGAGGCAATTAATCTGATTTTACACACCTCAGATACACACCAGATAGAAAAACATGCTAAAAGAATAGCATGGTAGGACAGTTACAGCAACCATGTTGGTGCAGGCTAGGTCCCCCGAACACCTGTGAACAAATGTTGGATTTCATTTTAAAAAGGTTTGAATTAAGCGTGCAAATAATTTGATTCAAACAGACGTTATTAGATTCAAATGCTGCTCACATTTTGCTTTTCCTATTTCTGGCTATTTCAGTTTGGACTACACTCGTCGTATCAGACTAAACAGTTGAGTCTGGGAGCTTAGTCCCGTTGTCCGCTGCCAGTTTTCATCCCTCTCTCCCCTCGGTGACCTGTGAGTAGTGCGACTTAAGAGCCGGCCTGCTCTCGCTGTGACGCCACTTTCACTGCTCTCTGACACACTCCCTGCTGTGATTCCCCCCCCCCCCCCAAAATCTCTGTGCTCTGTAATACTCTGAGTGTGCACATGCGTGTGTCCAATGTCGGTTCATTTCTGGTGAGTGGGATTTTCAGAATGTGGGGGGAACATAATGTTCTGTGTCGTTTCTGTATAATTTACATCACAGCAAAAAATCTCTCCTTTTAATTTAACTCCACACTGTGCTGTTTACGTGCAGCACATTCACGCCTTTGACAGTCAATTTGACACATTTGAGGCGTGTAAGAAAACACATATACATCATGATATGAAGGCATGTTAATAAAGGATCTCTGCAGATGTAGTTTTTTTTGTACTGCTGTGTATTTTTAAATATGCATACATTTGGTCTTTTCTACAGAAGCCCTACAGACACACATCAATTCTTTCTATTTACTTCTTTATCCTGTGTTAACGAGTACATTTCAGGTGGTTTCTCAAGATCTCCACTTATCAAAACTTGTTTTCTCATGATAACAGGAACATTTTCTGCCAATCTAGAAGACAATACAACAGGCCGGTCACTGTGATGGGCCAGACCCCGACATGTCATGCAGCCATTGTCCACATTAATGAGGTGAGTTAAACCTGTTTCTATGTTTGTTTGGTGCTTTTGCAACTCTGACATTAAGAGAAAAATAAGTGAAGATCATAAATAGCAATCGGAAATGACTTGTTTACAAAGGAAAACAAATTAAAGATGCATGTCCGCTTAGGGCTTCCGTATCTTCTTCCGTATCTTTCTCTTGTGTTTACAGGAATATCTGCAGTGTCTATAACTTGAAGTTAAACTGACAGAAGTAGCAGCCAAATCCCTTCTCTGAATTGATGGTAATCAAAGCTCGTCTTCCTGTCGTTCTTTTGATGTGGTCCCGTTTCACCGTGAGCACAACGCTGCTCTCAGTTTTGTCGTGTGAGTGTCACACAGCTCGGAGCCCGAGGCAGCACTTATCAGCTCCTCATAAAGCCGCCCTGAGACGTCCCTTTTTAAAGCCTCTTTGACACCAATTCACACCTTTTATTCTTGTAACTCCTGGTGATTCTCACATCACTGTACTGCGACCTTGATGACCCACAGGTGACATCGACTTGTGAACGACACGCAGGAAGTTAAAAGGGCTAGACTGGGGGGAGGTCAGGGGGGAACAGAAGATCCTGTACCAGAGGTGAGATCACCTTTGAAAGAGACTTTTATCTTTATGAGTCATACTCTACTTACTTTAAATGCTTTTTTTTTTAAATGACTGGAGAAACTAAAGTTACAAACGGAGCAGTCTATTCAATTCACATGGAAGAGGAGACAAATGTGTTAATTCAAAGTTTATACAAACAAGAAACAAGTGGTTGAAGTAATCTTATCGTACATTTACATCGATCAAGAGCTTGTACTTTAAACCTCTACTTAACTTTAAAGGTGCAGTCAGTAGCAACATTCAACACTGTGTTACATTTACATCTTGTACCTACACTGCAAGCTAAAGCACGTTAGCACAAGCTATAACCACCAACGTTTGGCACCTGTCTATCCAACAGAAAGCAGGCCTACTCTGCGTCCACAGTTGAAAGCCAACCCTCATTTTCCCCCCTCGTTTCTGAATCGGCTTTTTCTGTGCGGCATCTCGCCTCGATGTGATTATGTTTTCTCTTCTTTGCCACTACATCCGTGTCACATCTGTCACTTTCACTGGTTCCAAATCGCTGTATTGTATCTACTCCTAAACTCTCCTGCGCGCTGTCATTGGGTGATGTACTGCAGGAAACACATCCACCCCCTGCCCGGAAACGTCCCATGTCAACAAAAAACAAAGAAAAAACATAAAAATCTCTGCAGACACAGTCACAGAAAAAGCTACCGACTCTCATCTTCATTGTGATGATGTTGTCTATATTGTAAGTGATACCTTCAAACAAGGATACTAAAGAAGTCTCTCTGTGGTTTCCATTTTGAGCATTTCATATCTCTAAAAAAAAAAATGCCCATATTACCCAGAATGCTCTCTGTGCTGGGGTTCTGGTGTGTGCAACAACACTTTCATTCTTCAGCACTTTGAGCTCTTTGGAGTTATTCTGAGCTCTCATTAGTCAGAGTAAACCTCCAGCAGAAATAACCTTCCTCCTCACATCTCTCTCGTCCCATTTCGACGGCACATTGTGTTAAAAAAAAAAACACAAAGTTAATTGTGATCTAATTTCACGTCCGCTTTGGTCAGAGGGCTCACGTCTTTCCTGGCACGGTTCACATTCTCCCTAATAAGAAAATCCGAATCCTCGCCGCAGCTGCCGAAAGGAAAACTCGTGCTCGAGCGAACGTCCGAGATTTATTTATTGAAATGTCACAAACAACAGCTGCCGACTGATATTTGTTTCTGTGGAGACTCTGTGTCGTTACAAATCTGTTGTTTCCGCCCTGCACACAGAGAGAGAGAGAGAGACAGAGAGAGAGTGAGAGAGAGAGAGAGAGTCGGCTGCTCCCTGATAAACTGGACACCACAGCTCTTCTCCCAGTTACAGCTCCACCAATCAGATTACTCGCTGACCCCATGTATCGGCCCGTCACATTCACTCAGAAACACAGATTATGGCATGCACCGAAATATGTATTTTGTGTAATCCTTTAATCATTAATGTTAAAAGCATGATTTATAAATAAGGATGATGTCCTTTTTTTGAGATTGAAGACTCAAAGTATCCTCTCCATGTCTGATTATAAGAAACAAACACACGTACACAGTTAATCCTCAAATCAAATGAGGTATACCAGAATACATTTTCATACTGGCACACATTTATTCGGCCTCTTTTCTTTCTTTTCCATCAAACTGTGATGGGCTTAGCTTTGACGGCGGCTTTTCTATCCCGACTAAAGTGCAACAATTATTCCCCCAATTGTTTCCTCATCACATTCACAGCCGCGACACGCTGCCAGGCTTTTTATTTTCCCATAATTCTTCAAATCATTTTCCTGTCTGACAGCTCAAATCTCGTTCCCTTATCGCTGTGAAAGGCCCGCGGATGAAAAGCACACTCGCAGACAGTCGGGCAGACATAAACCCAATAGTGCAATCAATCCAGTAGTTAGAATGTACGCGCATGTAAATCAATTCTAATAGGTTTTCATCCGACGTTTGTTTTTGCTATTATGATGAAGTTTCTCCTCGCTTTGCTGCACAAATAAGATTCTACTTGGTCTAATCTAATTCATCAGATCTGGCAATTGTTGATGCAATCACTTAAAGAGCGATGCAATTCCATTACAAAAAGACAGGCACCTGGTCGGGCTCTGTTTGGAGATTAGCAGCCCTGCAGCGAGGATTTGGTAATGAGTTGGAGGGGATTTACCAGTGGGAATATAATATGTGGCGCAGAGCTGCTGCTGTGTTTCTCCCTCTAAATCCTCTCAGAGCAGACCGGCCACTGGTTTGGGTTGAGCGCCGCAGGTTTTTCCAGCCTCTCTCTCTCTCTCCGTCGTCGGCTCGAGGGGAGGTCACATGCTGGAGATTACAGTAACATGAGGGGGGAGATTGTTTTTGCTTTGGCTCACTCTGAATCAACATGCCGTCAGCCTGAATGCTTACTAATCATCAGGAAATATTTCAGAAACCGAAGCACTTAAACTGATTTTTCTGTTAGCGTCACTAAAGTCCAACATGCAAACTACTTTCAAAGCATGTCGAATAAATTATCTGTGGTGGAAGAACAATTCCAACCATTTACTTCAGTAAAAATAGCAAAGACACTTTTATAGAAATACTTTATGATTTCTGAAAGGGCTGCATTCAAAATGTACCTTCAACATATATTTTAATACGTTATGAAACATAGCTACATATTTAGTCTCTTGAGGAGAGTTGGATGAGAATACTGATACCACTCTTATGTTTCTACTGTCAAAACTAAGCTAGGAACAGCAGCCGGCTAGCTTAGCTTAGCAGAAAGGTCGGAGTCGGAAGGAAACAGCTAGCTTAGCTCTGGCCAAAGAGACGACACATTTAGCCTCTCAGCACCTCAAAGCATCACGAGTGAGGACAACATCTCTTGTGATTTTAGAATTTATTGAAAAAATAAACAAAAACAAATTGACATGTTGTAGTTTCACGGCTCGTTGTTGCCCGTTTACAGCGTTTATGCTACGCTAAACCCTGGCGTTCACTGTACGATTGTATTGTGGCGTGTCAGCTCACACTGTAGCATTCTCAATTCTGAATAGATAACGCCCACAGACGGAGGTAGAAGTCCGATCTATGAGTTTTTTTTTAAGTTGTCTCATATGCAGTTTTTTGCAGACGCAGCCAGGGAAAAAGTTCTGAAGCCCAGGGAATTTGCTCGCGGCTCTGCTCTCACCGTGTGTGAGTGTGTGCAGTCGTACGACCAAAATGTCAAACATTCCAGAAAATCATCCGACGGTCTGGAGCATCTGAACGGGGCTGTGATCGGCCGTCATGCCTCAGTGTACACTGCGCGATTGACGACGCCTTTACTCGTATCCCTATGAACACAGAAACTGTAAATATGTGCCAAAGCTGATATAATATTGTCTATCAATTTAAATTAATAACTTCAGAACTGGCAACCAACTTGGCTACATGTAAACAGGGCTTTTATTTTGTAGCTGTTCGACTAGGAGCTGGTTTTCACTTCATCATACTCATCACATACTTTACATACTTGCCTCCTAGTTGAAGCACTCCATGAAGCTTTAATGAGACCTCTGATTGCTGTTCACAGAATTAGTCGCCCCCTAAGAGTCCTCTGGAGCCCCCTTCGGCGTTGTCCTTCGCCCGCTACTTATGGGTGAATGGCTGAGTGAACCATCTGTTCACATAGTCAGGACGTGCCAGCAGGCTTCTGCCCTCCAAGGTCCCAAACTGTACTCATGATCTGTAAAAGAATCCCAGAGTGGAGACTGACCCTGATATCAGATGATATCAGTGCATCTGCAGCACAGAGTCTTAACTTGTCCCGCTGCAGTTTGGGGAAATCCTACACTCTGAAGTTTGAATCTATCATTCAGCCAGAAAAAATTCAAATATATTATGTAGGAAAAAGGGGAGTTACTGTAGTTGCAAACCAAAGACTGCATAAAAAAAATGACATTAGTTTTGGGATTATTGTTTTGCAGCTTGCCGTTTGGAATCTTCCCCTTTCCAGCTCGGCTTTCTCCAGCCCCGATGTGACCCAGTTTGTACGAGACGATGGGACTGGAGAGGAGAAAGTGGTTCTGCAAACGCATGGTTATAAAAGTGAAACAGTCAAACCCAAGGCTAATTCATTAGCTTGTCCCATATTAGTCTGAATACCCTGATCGTAAGAGCACCTCTCTTTTTCAAGGGGCGGCTGTGTCTCAGTGGTGGAGTCGGTTGTCTCCCGGGCAAGACACTTGACCCCAAGTATCTCCCGCTGCTTTGTTGACGCATTAGAATTGAATGCATAGCTCGTCACATTGTTTGTCCGAGCTGCCGGAAATATTTTCTGAAAGGTCCAAAACGCTCCGACGTAGCTGAGTTTCAAGACGACTGAGGCTCTTAAAGAGGTCATATGATGCACTTTCTGGGGTTCGTATATTTAATCTATGTACCTACTAAAGTATGTTCACAATAGCTAAAGTTTGAAAAAAGTGTCTGTTTTCATTTACTGCCGCTCCATGCACCGGCTCGCTTCTGACTCTCTCTCTCTAAGGCTCTGAAGTGCCCACGTTCAGAGTCCCCACGTGGGCCAAGTCTGATCTGATTGGTCGGCCCTGTCGGCTCTGTCGTGATTGATCAGTCGCTCAGCTCGGTTCTTGGAAATGTCACGCCCCTTTTACCATATTGGGAATGCAGTCACTTCGGCTCCGAGGGCCGAGCAAAAACATTAGCACCTTAGCTCTACTGTGCTACCGCAGGCTACGGCATATCGTGGGCGTGCTACAGAAGTTAACGGACGTGCAACATGAGCTGCTGGGCTTGCCACAACGAGCCAATGGGTTTAGATCAGTGATCTCACACTGACAAGACGTCACACTGGCAAAAAAAAAATTTGAGGGGGGCTAGAACCAAGCGTTACATGCAGCTAATGCTACAGCTAACAGGAGGACGTAGGAGAAGCAGCGTTAACGCTGACTTTGAATTTTTGAAAATATATGTGTCTAAACATGCACAGGACACATGGAAAACACACTAAAGAGCATATAAAACCAGAAAAAGCAGAATATCTTGGCAGTGTGTACGATATGAAACGACATAAACAGCTTTCTTGTGTTGCATCGTGGCTTATTAGTCCAAAAGAAATTTAAAAAATACAAGAGGCTGCTACTGTAATGTAAATGTCTGGTTAGAGACGTATATTCCCAACACTATTGCTTGTATTTTGCTTATTTGGACAATGTGTGTTCATATAAAGTCAAAGCTTGTGCATGCATGTGCTGCTGAGTATATATATTTATTTTTACATAGGATTCAAAATGTAAAGCTGAAAAGTGACATCAGCTTGAAAACACAGCTTGAATTGATAGCGTCTCTGGATGCCTTCTATAGGCCGCATTAGCAGAGGGGGTTTTGAAGCACGTTAGATCCCAGAGGGCAGATAAAAGGCAGCGAACAGCAGCAGCAGCCGAGGCTTTCAGAAAGCCACTGGGAACACACTATAGAAGTGTGACACGGAGGCAGAGCGCTGGGTGATTTGTGTCTTCAGAGGACAGGGGGAAGCTGGAAAAGACTCAGTCAGGCTGTAGCAGCCATCTGCAGCGATTCCTCTTAATGTCATTTTTATCTGTCCACGTTCTTAACCAAAAGCTTCCCCTGCCTCCACCTCCCTCACCTCTTCTGCCCTCTGAGGTGTCCCCAGCCTATACCGCTGACCCCGGCTCGGACCGGCGCCATATGCTTTTCACCCGGCTGCCCTCTCGGTCCAGCATTGTGAGCAGATTATAAATGGCATTTTAAATAATCATTTTCCAATACCATCAGACTGAGAGAGCAGACAGACGCATCGGGCCTCGCCGAGTAAGCTGCTTTGACTGAAAAGTCATTTGAGTCTTTTTATGGCAGACATCTGTTATACTAGAACAGCTAAATGAATCTGTTAAAACTGACAAACACTGAATTTCTATTTGTGGTTGATTTTGATATTTACAGCCCGCTACATCACTGCAGCGAAAATCAAACTTACCTTTATTATTGCTATGAGATATTCACATCTCTTAATCTGGTTCCATCATATAAAACCATGAATGTTTATACACTTTTGTATGGATTTAAAAAAAACAAGATATGTTTTATTTATTAACACTTAAAGGCTTTCTATGCGATTTTTTGATCGAGCACCAGCATGAAACCAAAACAACTTGCGCTGCATTGTTGTGTTAGCATGCTAATGCTAGTGATCTTTATTATGCTCGTATCTTCACACTGCATGTAAATTTACCTGAAATGAGCGTGATCTAGAAACACAGTTAAGCAGTGAGTACAGTATGTTATTCTTCTTTTCTCTAGTCCCTCAATTAAACAACTTTTATACGTGAGGGGAGGAGTCAGCCGGCTGTCTGGGCGATGTAAACAAAGTGAAGATAGGACTCTGAAAACTCTGAAAACATCACAGACAGTGGGACTCGGGTGTTACACCCATTGTAGACAGTCATGACTCAGAGTTATTTTCAGAGGAGATACTTGATTTCTATTATATTTAAGTGTGAAACATCACATATAAAGACTTTAAGGTCCTGGTTAATAAACTCAGACAGAGCCAGGCTAGCAGTTTCCCCCTGTTTCCAGTCTTTATGCTAAGCTATGCTAACCAGCTGCTGGCTGTGATCATCTCATCTCATCCAATTAGATTAGATTTAACTTTATTGTCATTGCACAAGTACTGGTGCTAAACAACGACATGCAGATTAGAATCTAACCAGAGGTGCAAACTAAAGTTGACTCTTCATTTTGTACGTTTATGTCAACAAAGCACCAACTCTCCTCTTCCACGTGTCTGAAGTTTCTCACCGAGGCAGCATCACAGTGTTTTCCACCTGTGGTCGCAGCAGACAGAGAGAGAGAGAGAGAGAGAGAGAGAGAGAGAGAGAGAGAGGGGTGGTGATTGACTGCAGAGAACACGTTCAGATGGAGGGAAGCCCCCCCGCCCCACTGACAAGAAGCCAAAAGGCCATCTGCAGCGCCGGGCTATTGTGTGGCTGTGCATTAAGTTATTTTATGTCCCACGTGAATTAACCGGCAGTCTTAAGTGGGCAGGACTGTCTCATGTGTCCTGTGTGGAGAACAAAGGCACTTTGAGTTAAGTGTGTGAGTCTCACAGATGTAAAAACTGAATGTGTTAGAAATAATTTAAAAAAACAGCAGGTCTGGATTTCAGCTCAATACTTTATTAAATAATCAACAAAGTCAACATCATCATCGTCATCATCATGAAAAAAAAAAAAAAAGGAAAAAACGAACAAAACAAAACATGAAACATGAAACAGTCACATTTCTTTTTTTTTCTTCAAGTTTTACCATCAACAGTTTTTTTGACTTTTAGCGACACATTTTAGCGGCTTTACAAAAGTCACTCGAGGTGATGTGCTGCTTGTGTTTTTTTTTTTTTGGACTGACAGTCACAACGATGGCTCAGGAGGGGAAGTAACTGACTGGACACCTGGGGGGGGGGGGGGGGGGAGCGGGGGGGAAGGGGGCACTTGACAGTTATATATTCATCTCTGTATTAACATCTGTCCAGTGTTGAAGTGATGAATGAAAAGTTTGTGAAATCTGAAGCGCTGAAGCTACACTCGCTGAGGCCGCAGGCTCGAGCCGGAGCCGCCTGCGACTTACGCTACATCTACAAAGGCTGCCTTTGTGACACCAGCTGCTGCGTTGATGAGAAAAAAAAAGCTATTGATAACCACTGTCTTGATCATTTCTATACGTGCACTGTGTGATGTTGTGATGCAGAAGATGAAACACCGCGACCACTTCTAAATTAGCAAATTGACCAGTGAGGTCTGGTGCGAGACAGCTGAGTTTAAATCTGTAAATAGCTCGTATGAATTCACATGCTCTGCTATTTCAAGATCAAGCTTGAGAAAACCATATTGATTATTTATAATTTGTTTTGGTCTCTATCGGTTCTAAACATGAACAGACCACCTTAAAGATGATAGTTTACATCTGCAGACGTTAGAGACTTTAACACTGTCGATAATCGTGTTTCCTATGAAGGAGCACTCCAATGAGATCCATTTTTTAAGTTACCAAGGAAACAAGATTTCATTGAAAACATCACATATAAAAATCAAACAAAAGCAGAAGTAAAAAAACAAAAACTTCTAATCTACCTGGCTGGCATGCATGCTACTACACAGCAAGAGTTTTTTTTCAGTTTGTTCGTATTTTTTCATTCTTAACGGCTCCACCACATATTTACATCTTCAGTCTGAGGTGTCCATTGAAATCTCACACCGACCTACAGCAGCAGCAGCAGCAGCAGCAGCAGCAGCAGCGTACCCGAATAACTTAAACACAACTCACAGAGCTGTGGGGACTTGCAGGAAACGTCATGGTGTACTCAACATCTCTCTTATTGTCATGGAAAAGAACAATAACCCACAATGAATCAGGTAAATAAACCGTGTAAATAAAGTGTTGTTTCTTATTCCTTTGTGGCATTTCTACGTCCAAAAACTCTTAAAGCACGTCAGTAATCTTCTGTTCTGTTCTTGAGAAAAATAAATGAATCAGAAGTTTTTAAAATGACATCAAAGAGCACCACTGGATAACACGTTCCTTCCCAAGTAAACCAAAATGCTCAGTGAACAAGATGCGTATTCATCCGCAGCTGAAAATAGTCCCCAATAAAGAAGCTTTTTACTCATGTTTGAGTCGTGGTTTTTTTAAAGGCTACAGCGCCCACTTCATTCACAAATGAACGTTCACCCTCATGATATGAATTTAAGGATTCTTGAAGTCTGGAATATTAAAAAGTACTTGAAAATGATTCAATAAATGACACTTCATGACAATAAGAGAAATATAGAATAACACCAGACCTATCCGTTAAATCTTGTATCACATTGTTCACACAATTTTAAAAGTCTCCAAAACAAAGCCGGTCTAAGGCTCATCTGAAGTCCAATATGAAGGTCCCATCCACAGAGACGTGTCCACTTCACTTTAACCGTCCTTCATAGTCTTCAGTCAGTCGGTTTCTATGTAACAACGTTTGTAAATCATCTGAGGAGATGTCGCAGGCATCGTGTGTCTTTTGAGTTTTTTTGTCAGTCGGTGGAATGAGCTCAGCGCTCAAGCCGAGGAGTTTGATTGGATGAACAGAATTAGAGCTCTGGTTGAGTCACGAGTTGATTGGCTTGGAAGCCGCTCCACTCCGGGAGGGAAAAATCTGCGTGATCCAGCAGAGCGAGTGATTGGAGGAGGGGGGGGGGGGGGGGGGGAGACCAAATTGTGTTACTTTTGACAAATTATGTCAAAACTGAATTAGGCTTTAATGAACAGGGGTTCCTCTGTGTCTGTGCCATTTGTGAACACGATGAACGGGATCATGTGTGAGTTCGTTTTCATCAAGAAAAAAACCAGACCAGATGTTACTATCCGCATCACTTCATATGACATACTTGATCTGATTTCATTAACGTCCAGGTCTAGAGGAGAAGCACGGTGGAAGCAGTTGTTGCCCTTAACATTGACCCACATTCACACACAAGCACGACCAACACGCTGCCAACAAACCGTCCCATTCTGCCCTTCCTCGTCCTGACAATGGCTGGCGGGTGTGGGGTGTCAAATCTAATGAAACAGCCAGGGAACAACAGCTGAGTGTGAATGGATATAGGGATTGGAGGGGGGGGGGGGTGAGTAAGACACAAGTGTCCTTGTGAAAGCTTGAGCCAGAGAGAGAGAGAGAGAGAGAGAGAGAGAGCTGCACTGACCATAACAACAAGCCCAAAATGGCTGCCAGTCATGGTTAGAGAAAAAGAGCCTCTTTGGGGCGTGAATCACTCCTGTCGTTCCGCTCTGCTTGAACGGTATGAGCTCATGCGAAGGTCCCTCAGGCGGGCACCGGGGCAGGCTTGACTCGGATAAACCCGGCTGAGCTGCAATAGGGAGCAGAGCTGAGCGTTGAGTCTCTGAGGCCTCCGCTTTCTTAGAGCTGGATTTGAAGGCTCAGTCAAGGGCCAAAACTATGCGAGAAGCGTGAGAGCCGATCCTATTGGACCGTAAACTGTTTATGTGTTTCCTCACGTTTCCTCTCTGTTTAATTGGGCGGCAGGATTAGGACTGGATTACCAGAGGAGAGGATGTGTACCACAATGTACAATCCCAAATGTGTTTAAAGGTCAGATCCCTAAAATGATGTTTTTTTCTGTCTCATGGAATCCCGCTGAGTATGTCTCGTGGCGTCACAGAAAAGTGTGTTAAAGGAACCGCCGACTGGTGGAGGGAAGTGGAGCGCCCGAAACCTCCAGATGCCCAAACACAATAAGATTAAGGCTTTGCCACATGCTATTGTGGGGCATCACATCTTGGCTGAAGTAAAGCTTTTGGTTTGAAGCAGTTTCCTGAAGCAGGAGCGTCCTGCTGTTAACCAGCGGCTCCTGTCTTAAAGGGCCAGACCCAGAAAAAAGGGTCTCAAGATAAGTTGGAGAGAGGGGTTGACTATTCCTCTCATTTTTCTTCCCCAGAACAGGATCAGATTGACGAGCATGCCGGCCGATGACAGAGCATTTCAGACGGGATCAGATTCATTTCCGATTGTGTTATTGATATTAGAGAAACTGTGCTGAATAATTTGACTTCTCAGCGCCAGAGGACAGGACGACAGCAGAACAAGGACAACATATTTCCTGTCCTGTTCAACCTCTAGCAACTTGTAAACATGAGGAAAAGGCAAAGTGGGTTCACAGGCAGACATTTCATGTTTACGGTTCACAAGGCAGACTACGGCTCACCAATCTTTTCAGCTTCCCTGCCTAAAGGTAGGTTTGATTAAGATCAACGCCAAAGATGATCTCATATCAATAAAAAATCCACATCTTTTTTTAGAGCAACAGTGGCAACTCTTAGGCTCCTCTCTCTCTCTCTCTCTCTCTCTCTCCCCGCATCAGATTTTCACAAACACACGAGGGGGAAATAGAGATTAAAGGCATTCGAGAGCACAGATGCCAATGACTCATTCAGAGGAGCAATTTAGCGTGGCGCAAGAGTTTACAGAGGGATAAGGGAGGAAACAAAGCCTCTTGTTGCAGATGCAAATATGCAGGTGACCCATGAGAAAGTGGGGCAAATTCAGAAACAACAAACAACAAACAACCACAACGAACCCGTTCAACCTTAACACTGTTTGTCTTCGACTCCAGTGCAGATATCTCTCTCAGGCTGCGTTCAGAATACAAGCCCTATAGCCCAGTTTAGATGTGTTTGTTTGTCTGTTAACTTATTAATTACTTATCGAATGGGGCCTGTCTCAGACTCCCACATATGAAAGTGGCCCAAATCTGATATGAAGAGATCAAATTCCATGTGTCTTGTGCAAAAAAAATCTGACCTAAAACACAAAGGAGCAACAAAAAAAAAAAAAAAAAAAATCAGATTCAGGTCATTTTTCACCAGCAGTGTGAATTCAGCCTTTAACTTGAACTCAGAGCTGCACACGTACATCAAACGTTTTTTTCATGCAGAATAAAGCGCGCTCAACAAGGTATTTAAATGTGTGTTTTTGTGTGTGTGTGTGTGTGTGTTTACAGTCCGGCCTGACCTGGATAAGCCACTGGAGCTCTGCAGGGCTGCCGAGTGGACTAGTAGAGGGGGCAGAGGTTGAGAGAGGGGAGGGGCAGCGGTAATCGGCTAATCTCATTAATACCCCAACTGTGGGTGCGCTGTCAACAAGACGCAGGGAACAAAGGAGGGAGTAAACAGCTGATGACCCTGGCTGCCGTCCACTCTGCACACACACGCCCATGCACACACTCTGCTTCCACCAGGAAAACTCTCCAGAGATTAGATAAAAACAGAAACAGTCGGCCGGCAGGTTTTGAGTGAGTTAAGATGAAAAAAAAAAAACACACACAGCAACCGACCCCTCAGGCGAGACGACCCTCAAAAGGCTCCACAAAACACACCGCCTGCTCCGTCTTGCTTTAGTGATCACAAAGCGCACAGCAGGACCAGCGGGACCTTACATGGACCTCCTCAGCTGCTCCCATCAGTCTGAGTCACTTTTCACTGCTGGCACATGGGGGGCTAAAGAACAGCAGCGGATGTCAAGATGTCTCCTTATATTGTTCAGGAACAGAACAGAACGGGGCCCGTCTGCACCGCGCTTCTTTCTCCTGTGAATCCACTCAGATGTAACCCGAATAAAAACTGTGAGAAATCCTGAATGGTACTTTTTTTTTTTTTTTATCTCTTCTTCATTATCTTGATTGATCACATTCAGACGGGAGGGGTGAGGATGTTGGGAATGCCTGGCTCTGCAGATCTGAAGGGGGCAGCTGGGATGACTGGGAGCTGCAATGCCCAGGGGGGGTCAGAGGGGACAGGTGGACCAAATGGTTCCCCCCCCCCCCCCCCTGGTTTGAGTGAATTCAGGTGGAAGAAGAAGAGACACAACTCTTAGGCCTCTGTTTGCCAATTTTTCAAAGAAATATTTGTGGTGTGTTTTAATTCCTTATTTCTGTCTGTGGATGGAGGGAGGGGGGAGGGGGGGATGGAGAGATCAAATATTTGTGCAATAAATCTGTCCAGGTAGGGTTTTGTTTCTCCTTCAGAACAGCAGAAGAAGAAAAAGGGAAATCTGACAAATTTGGATGTCGTGTGCAAGTCTACGTGTCAGTAAGAGTACAAAAAGGCATGCGGTCAGCGAGGATCGGAGCTCAAACTCTCACCGGTCCAGCACTCGACTGTAGTCCTGAGGGCCGCAGCCGCCTTCACTCTTAAGTTCGGCGAACACCTGCGTGAAAAAGTGCGGGTCGGCGTTAATCCGCAGCATCTTGGCGCTGGTGGCGTTGATGATGGCGAGGCAGCGGTCCCAGAAGGCCTCCTTGCCCGCCTCGACCAGGAAGGGCTTGAGCGGGTACGAGATCTCGTTGCCCATGTAGGAGTAGGACAGGTAGAGGCAGGTGAGCAGGATGGCCTGCAGCTCGTGCTCCGACGCCACCAGGTCGCCGTCCACCACGTCCCGGCACAGCATGTAGACGAAGACCACGTTGGCCGGCGTGACGAAGGCCTGGTCCTGCCAGCCTTGCAGCAGCAGCGAGCGGTCCACGGCCCGCAGCCACAGCACCGGGTCCGCCGGGGACAGGTGCTTCAGGCGGTAGCAGCGGCAGCACAGGAACTCGCCGAGGCAGCGCAGGAGCTCGCTGGTGGACGCCTGGACGATGACTCGCTTCGGAGACGAGGTCACCGCGCT